>NW_017264928.1:838410-916971 GCF_001329695.1 Rhodotorula graminis WP1 | reverse complement strand
TCTTTGTACTACCAGTTAAACCCTTACCACGAGCCGCTGAGCATGCTACTGATGCATTATCGCAAATCTGGCTCCATTACCATCAAGGTATACTACTAAATGGTCCCTGTGCTGAGTATCAGGTTGGGAGGGCTGTTCCTCATGGAGCTGCGCGTGCAGACGGTTTGGGTCCGAGACGGTCAGGCTCGCCAGGAACAGGTTTGCCTCTGCAGAACTGGGCCATAAAGTCCGTTCAACTTCTGACCTAGCTAACCATTTAGAGCGCATGTTACTCTATTCTGCCCTGCAAGGGCGGCCCAATCCGACCGTGTCACGGCCGGCTGGAAGGAAAAAGAAGGTGCAGCCTCGGGGGGATGGTCCCGCTGAGCATGCTACTGATGCAATATCGCAAATCTGGCTCCATTACCATCAAGGTATACTACTAAATGGTCCCTGTGCTGAGTATCAGGCTGGGAGGGCTGTTCCTCATGGAGCTGCGAGTGCAGACGGTTTGGGTCCGAGACGGTCAGGCTCGCCAGGAACAGGTTTGCCTCTGCAGAACTGGGCCACAAAGTCCGTTCAACTTCTGACCTAGCTAACCATTTAGAGCGCATGTTACTCTATTCTGCCCTGCAAGGGCGGCCCAATCCGACCGTGTCACGGCCGGCTGGAAGGAAAAAGAAGGTGCAGCCTCGGGGGGATGGTCCCGCTGAGCATGCTACTGATGCAATATCGCAAATCTGGCTCCATTACCATCAAGGTATACTACTAAATAGTCCCTGTGCTGAGCATCAGGTTGGGAGGGCTGTTCCTCATGGAGCTGCGCGTGCAGACGGTTTGGGTCCGAGGCGGTCAGGCTCGCCAAGAACAGGTTTGCCTCTGCAGAACTGGGCCACAAAGTCCGTTCAACTTCTGACCTAGCTAACCATTTAGAACGAGTCTTACTCTATTCTGCCCTGCAAGGGCGGCCCAATCTGACTGCGTCACGGCCGGCTGGAAGGAAAAAGAAGGTGCAGCCTCAGGGGGATGGTCCCGCTGAGCATGCTACTGATGCAACATTGCAAATCTGGCTCCATCACTGTCCAGACCTATCATTGGCAGAATGGTAGCCCCGCTGCAAGCCGAGGAGAGTCGCATGACAAGGACGAGAAGCACCAGCGCAGGAGGCTTCCTCTGGCCCTGTCTTGCGCAGAGTGGACAGCACCTACTCAATAGAGCAGAGCATGTCAGCTCAAATGAGCTCATTCTCAGAGGTCTGTGTGCGCAATTGAGAGTGCCCGTTGCCATTGCGAAAGTGCCACGTGCACGCGCGCCCGACAGGGAGGTTCTGCAAGCGGCTGGCAAGGCAAAGGCAAAAAATTCACTTGTAAGCTGCTGTTTATACACTACAGACAAAGCCCCTGCTGCACGGACCCTCCTCTATGCCTCAAGCGCCTCGAAAGACCGAACCCTGACCTCGAGCGTCGCCGTGTTGACCAGCACCACTTCACCCGTCTCCTTGAACCGTGGTACGAGCACAATGCGCACCCTCTTGCCGTCGGTGCCCTGCACCAACCGTGTCGAGAACGCAGGCTGGTTGCCGATGAAGTAGACGTGCGGCGCCTGGTGCAGGATGAACGGGTCGCGGTCGGTGAAAGGGTAACACCCTGCGCACGCGTCCAGACCGCAAAGGCAGCATCAGTGACAAGCCCATGAAGCCAGAAGGGAGGCAGAGACAGAGAGGTGGACGCACAGAGTGTGTCGGGGCAGGTCGGCGCGACGTGGGACCACTCGAGCGTCTGCTCGACGACGCCGAGCCGGTCCTCGCTCTCGAGGTACTTGAAGATGTCGTCGATCGTCTGGCCCGACGTGCCGAAGAAGCTGCGCGAACAGGCGAGACACGTCAGGCCGAAGCCGTGAGGCGCGCGAGAGAGAGAGAAAGAAAGAGCCGACGCACCTCGCGCCGCCAATGTCGCACCAGAACGGGTTGGTGCGCCCGGCAAAGCCCTCGAACGCGGCCGCTTGAGGCAGCATGGCGGCATGCAGGGGCTGTTGCGGCATCGTCGGCTCGGCAGGGTCCGTCTCGCCCGACATGAGGTCGACGGCGAGTGACGGCGCGAGCTGGGCGAGAAAGGCGTCGAGCGTGTCGGTCGGCTTAGCCGTGTAGAGCGTCGAGTCGTAGCCGTAGCGCTTCTGCAAGGTGCGGGCGAGAGGGCGAGTCAGTGGGCCGTCGAGGTCGTGAGGCGCAAGAGGGAGGGCGACGCACCTTCTTGGGCTCGTCGTCGAGGGCGCTAAGGTCCGGCTGCGCGAGCGAGTTGCCGGCGAGGATGAGCCTCGTCACGCGGGTCGCCTCGTCCGCGTCCTGCGCCGGGTCAAGTGTCAGCACGGCGGGTCGAGCAACGCGCGAGAGGTCGAGGAACGAGAAGCGCACCTCGTCGCCTCCTGCCTCGCCGAGGAGCCACTCGGCCATAAGCTCGGCCCGCACATCGGCGACGGCGTTGGCGCCTCCCATTTCGAGGCCGCTCGCGATGGCGACCCACTCGCCCTCGGGCGTCGGCGGCGCGAGCGGCTCCTGGTGGGGCATGCCCGCGAAGCAGTAGTCCCACACGTCAAAGTCGCCCGACGACGTCTCGGCACCGAGGGCCGCCATGATCGTGCCTGCGGGCGGGCGCGGAAAGTCAGCTTTTGCGCGAGGAGGACGAGGGCAAGGGAACTGAGAGGGAGAGCGAGGCGCACCGGTCACGAAGGTCCCCTCGGCATCGTCGATCTTCTTGCCGACGAGACGCACCCGACCGCTCTCGTCCTCGAGCATGACCTCGTCTGAAGCCGAGTGGAACTTGCGGCGCGTAGACGGGGCCGTGATGTGGTGCTGCGCGCGGTCGGGCAGGTGTCAGCTCGCGCGGTCGCTTTGAGGCGACGGACGGCAGAGGAGACAACTCACGTCGCGCGCGAGGTCCTCGAGGACGTTGGGCTTGAGCGGCATGTCGACGTAGACGGTCCCGACGACGTAGCACAGCTTGCCGTTCTCGACCTCGAGCAGGCGCTTGACATGCTGCGGTGGCGACTTGGCGCCTGCAGGGCGTGGCGGACGGGAGGCAAGGAGAGTCAGCTCTGCCGTCACTGTGCGCCAGTCTGCCCACGAGGCTGCGCGTGAGCCCCGAGAGAGAGTCGCCGCCGCCTGGACAGGAGCACCCAACTCTCGGCGGCAGCGCACGCCTGGGCAGCGACATTGACCGCGCACGCTCGACGCACGCAGCATGCCTGTACGCTGCAGCTGGCCCACCGGCACCCACCGCCGCCGCGGCCGGCTCCACCCCGCTGGCGCGCCTCGACGCGGTCCCTCATCGCCCCCGAGAGAGAGGCAGAGAGAGAGGTGGAGACAACGAGCCGACGCACCTTCGAGCCCCGAGCCCTCGACCCAGCGTTTCCGTGCGCGCTCGAGGACGCGCTTGCGCTGCACGACGAGGCGCAGCCAGTACAGGTTGGCGTACTGCTTGGCGAACTGGGCCTCGGCGCGAGAGGTGGTGAACGGCGGGCGCAGCGGGTCGTCGTCCGAGTCGCCGGGGACTGAGCAGACCGAGCGAAGGCGCTGCGGCATGGGCGGGTGCGGCTCGGTGGGCGGGTTGGCGAAACGAGCGAGAGGTGAGGAGGAGAGCGGGGTGCGCAGGCTGAGGTGGGGAGGCCAAGTTGGCTCGCTCGCTCTCGCCTTTCGTGCTACTGGAGCTCTCTTCGAGGCACATGAGTTGAACAGACTGGCAATACAAGGCGCGCTCGCGAGGGAAGGCGAGCCGGACCGCACCTCCTCCCCTCGCCCTCCTCCGTCCTTGGCGCGCCTCATGCGATGAACTTGGACATGAACTTGCGGTGGTACGCCTGTCACAAGGGAAAGAGAGAGAAGAGCTCGTCAGGGTCGTGTCGCGCGAGAGGGGAGCGGGAGAACAAGAAAGGAGGACGCGGCCGACGCACCGACCTGCCGACGTCGTTGAGGAACACGGCCGTCTTCTTCTCGTCGACGCCGTGCGCCTGGTTCTTGAAGATCGAGTCCGAGTCCCACCGGCGCTTGACGCCGAACCCGGCCGAGGTCGAGGTCGACGACGACATGGTCGAGGGTGCGGGCGACGCGCCGAGCGCGGCCTGGAGGTTGAGGAGCGGGCTGCGCACGAGGGTGTCAGCTAGGGGCCACGAGGCGGTAGAGCACGAACGCAGTGCCGAGAGGAAGGGAGGGAGAGAGAAAGAGAGGGAGGACGCACTTGCCCGTCGCGATCTCCTCGTCGCGCGACACCTGCTCGTTGGCGGCCCGCTCTCGCTCCTGCGCACGAGAGCGTCAGTGGCTGCCCGGCAAGAGAAGCGCGAAAGGAAAGGACGCAGGGACGCACCTGCCTCTCCTTCTCCTCGGCCCGCTCGCGCTTGATCTTCTCGAGCTCGCGCAAGAGCTCGGCCGTCTCGTCCTCGTCGTCATCCGAGTCGTCCGAGTCGTCGTCGTCGTCGTCTGCATCGCCGTCGAGCGCCTTGCCCTTGCCCTTGTCGACCGCGCCGTCTGCACCCGCATCGCTCGCGTCGTCGTCATCGTCGTCCGAGTCGTCCTTGTCGAGGTTGGCCGCCTCCTGGAGCATGCGCTGGCGCTTGTTGGCGTGCTCGCTCTGGGCGTCCGACTCGGCGCGGTCCTGCTCCTCCTTGAGGAGGAGGAGCTTGGTGTCCTGGACGTAGCCGCGCTCGCCGCGCGACTTGCGCACGGCCGCGTCCTGCTCGGCCTGGAGGAGCTCGAGCTTGAGGTCGCGGCGCGCGTGCTCGGCCGTCGTGCCCTGGCCAGGCTGCGGGTTGCGGTGCGAGGGTCAGGTCGGCTCGAGCGACAGGCGGGGGAGAGGGGCAAAGCGGGACGCACCTGGCGGAACTTGAGGCGGGTGTGGGACGCGAGGTCGCGCGCCGAGAACGAGCGCGAGTTCTGGCGACCCTCCTTGCCCTGCGCCGGGGCCCATGTCGGGCGATGCGCGGAAGACATGTCGTGAGTCGACTGCGAGCGTTGCAGGTACGGTGGAGGAGGAGATGGGGGGGAGGGGGAGGGGCAAGAGGGTCAGTCGCGCTCGATCCGGATGCGCCGCGTTTCCCGGACCGAGAGTGCAAGTCGACGCACTGTGTTCTAGTCGCTGAGCAGGTCGTCGAGCTGGGTGAGTCGAGAGAGTGGGAGACGAGGAGATGAGGGTCGGAGGAGGCGGGGTTCGAGAGGTCAGCACCGTCCCGCCGCGGTCCACCGCAGTCACCCAGGTGGAGAAGAGCAGAGTGCGCACTTTGTGGGCCTTGGCGATGGGTCCCTTGTCGTGAGGAGGGCGAGGTGGTGCGGCCGGAAGGCTGGAGACGACGAGGAGGTGGACGAGGGGGGAGGCGGGGTCCGCGGTCAGTTCTGGCGCGTGCGGCTGGCTTGCAAGGGCAGGCTCGGGCGCGAGGACGCACTGGCTAGTAGCTCTGGGGCCTCGTTGGATGAGGTCGTTGGTGGTGGTTGCTGCGGAGTCGAGGCCTTGCGCACGCGGGTTCGGCCTCGCTCTCTCTCTGTTGCGCTCGGCTCTCGCTCTTTCCCTCCATCGTGCGCCTTGCTGCAGAGTGCACGCCGACCACCAGCGCCGCACCTCGCACCCGCCGCGCGGGACAGCGCTCTCTCGTCGACTCGGCCCCCCTCCTCCGCTCCGCCCCGCAGCGGTCCTCGTCCCCGCCCTCGTTCCGCCTCGCCTCGCCCCCGACCCGCCCGCCTACCGCCATGGCCAACGTGCGCTTTGCCGCTATCCCGGCCACGAACCGGCTTGCGGACCTGCCCATCGAGGCCCTCACGCGCGTGTTCGCGGCCGTCCTCGTCGACCGCGTGCACGACAACGACCGCCTCGCGACAAAGGGCGCCATCACGCGCTTCCACTCGAAGCAGCCCCCGCCGCTCGAGATCTCGGCCTACGTCGACCGCCTGTGCAAGTACACGCCGTTCCCGCGCGACGCCGTCCTCCTCGCCGTCGTCTACCTGAACCGCATCACCCACCTCCCCTACACGGCCGAGCCCGGCGTCGACCCGGCGCCGCTCCTCGCCGTCGCGCCTCCGCGCCTGCCGCCACGGCCACCCTCGGCCGCGCGACGAGCCGTGCGCTCGCCGCCGACCTCGCCTACCACCGCGACGGGCGGCCTGAGCCCACCCGCGACCCTCTCGCCCATCGAGGCGCCCTCCCCTCTCCCTCCCTCGCCCACCATCTCGTCCGTCGACCGACCCCGGGTCGCCCCCTTCCTCAACAGCTACACCCTGCACCGCCTCGTCCTCTCGGTCCTCCTCATCGCGACAAAGTTCACCGCCGACGGCACCCTGTCGCAGACGCGCGCGGCCAAGGTCGGCGGCGTCGGCGCCAACGAGCTGTGCAAGCTCGAGGGCGAGGGTTTGCGCCTCCTCGGGTGGGAGCTCGGGTGGTCGCTCGACGAGATCGAGGGCGCGTGCGTCGAGCTCGAGCGCGAGGCCGAGAAGAGGGGGATCGTGCCGTGCGAGGCCGAGGAGCGCCGGGCGGCCGTCGCAAGGCGGGCCGACGAGGTGCGCCCGCCCGGGACGGACCCTCCCGCCGCCGCCGCCTTCGACGCGCCGGCCCTCCTCCCGTTTGCCTCCCCACCGCGCCCATCCTTCCTTACTGCCCCCTCGCACCACGCCGTGCGCCGTCCCTCGCTCTCGACGCGCTCCTCGGGCTCGACTTCGACCTCGGCAACGACCACGACAGCGTCCTCGTCCTCAGAGGCGTCCACCTCCCAGCCCTCGTCGTCCGCCAGCTCGCCCCAGCTTTTCATCGCCCTCCCGCACGACGTCGCCGGCGCGCGGCGTCCCCACCCTCACGCCCACGCGCACGCGCTCCCGAGCCGGGCGCGCGCAGCGAGGACAGGCTCGCGAGAGGGCACGGTGCGCGAGGGCGACGAGCTGACGCCGCCGAGCTCGCCGAGCGCGAGCAGCGTCGAGGGCGCGTGCGACGGCGTCAAGGCGCTGTGCGGTGGCGAGGGCGGCGCGGGCGAGGACGGGGTCGTGCAGGGCGTGGGCGCGCTGCGGTTGACGGCGAGGCCCGAGGCGTGAGGAGGCGAGGGGAGGGGGTCCCGGGCGGGTTTTGGTCGGATCGAGCGTCTGTTCCTGTTGTTCCTTCCTCTCTCTTTTTCTCTCTTGGTCCCGATAGCCTCCCCTGTTGCCTCTCGTCATCTGCCGTAGTTAGTCTCTCCCTGTCGAACTCGGACCGTCTCGTCCTCGTCCATGTCTACGACCCAAGCCAGCTCTCGCGCTCGCACTGTCAGACCCGCCTCTCTCTCTCTCTTCTCGCGAGCCGCACAATCACGCACGAAAGCCAGAGAGCTGAAGATCGGCAATGACGGCTTGCCGCGAGCTCCTCTCGCTACAGCGTCCGCCCCGTCAACGCCGCCGCGACACTCTCGTCCTCGGCCTCGTCGTCCGTGTCGCTGCCGTAGTCGGCAAACATGGCGCCGAGGCCGCTCATGGACGCGGCGGCCGGCGCTGGTACGGCGGCGACGGCGGGTGCGCGTGCGGCGACGGCGAGAGGGGGGGAAGCGGGTACGGGCGCGAGTGCAGGTGCGGGTGCAGCGGCGGGAGACGACGGGGTGGACGAGGTCGAGCTGCTGGATGAGGATGCCGACGAGGAGGAGGAAGGCGAGCCCGGTGCAGCGTCCTCGACGGCGCTCCCGAGCTCCTCGATGCCCGCCGCCCGTCCCGCACCGCCGACCGCCGCCCCTTCTCCCACCTCCCCCTCGCGCAACACCTCGATCCCACTCTCCTCGTCCACCTGGCCCCTCCTCATCTCGACCCCGCGCAGCCACTCGTTGGCGCCCAAGAACTCGATCACCTGGAGCACGTCGCTCACGACGTGCTTGTAGTCGCGCTCCTCGAGGAGCGAAAAGGCGTCGGCGTACCCTGGCGGGCGCGCAAAGGGGTTGTGCGGCGCGCGGGGAGGGGCGGGACGGCGGCGCTTGGGAGGGGGAGGGGGGCGAGCGCTCGCGGGAGGGATCTGCGGACGGCGAGGCCGGGTTCGTGAGCGTGAGGTCGACGACGAGGGGGCAGAAAAGGGAGAGCGAGAGACGCACCTCGTGCAGGTACGGGCAGTCGTCGCCAAGGCCGCAGTTGCCCCGCCGCCAGTGGTGGCACACGACCTGGAAACGCTTTTGCGGCGCCGCACCGGAAGCCTCGCCGTCGACGGGCGCCCCTGCGCTGCCATCCTCGACGTCCATCGTCTCCTCACCGACGGCGACGTCGCCGAGCGCCTCCTTGGCGCTCGCCTGCTCGGGCGGCCCATCGTCCTCCTCGTCCTCGTCCGCCGAGCCCTCGCTCGCCTCTTGTCCGCCGTCCTCGTCTGAGGACGAATCGGGCTGCTCGTCACCCACCGTAGCCGCCGCCGGCCCGTCGACCCTCGCCCTCTTGACCGGCGGCTCGTCCCGCCCTTGCTCCTCGCCCGCCGGGGCCGGCCCACCCTCACCCGCCTCGCCCGCGCCCCACCCGCCGTCCCTGCCGCCCTCACCGCCGCCGAACCCGCCACGGCCCCTCCCGCGTCCGCGCGAGTCGGTCGGCCCGCCGCGGCCCCTGCCCCGGCCGCGCGCGCCGTTGCGCTCGCGCGGCGGGGCTTCGAGGCCTGCTGCGACGCGTTGCGCTCGGGCGCGCTCCTGCGTGGAGCGCGGCGTGTGCGAGAGAGAAAAAGTGGGGAGAGGGAGAGGAAAGGCAGGGCGAGTATCAGCGCTGCTCCTCGCGAACGAGTCGAGGAAGGAGGGGGAGGGGGAAAAGGGCGAGCCGGGCGGCGCACCTTCTCGTCAACGACCTTCTTGGACGGCCAGCGCTTCTTGCGCTCCTCGATCCAGCGCGCGACGGCCTCGGGCGTGTCGAGCGCGATGCCGGTACCCTCGATGACGGCTCTGCAAGCGCGAGGTGGACGGAGAGTGTGTCAGTGCCCTGCTGCGCCGCGACGGAAAGGAGAGAGAGAGAAAGAGAGCGGCAGCGACGCACCCTTCCTTGGGCTTGAGGCTCCCGTCCCACCCCTTGGGCTCCTTGCCCGGGAGGTAGATCAGGTGGCGGTCCTCCTCATGCTCGCGCACGACCTTGCGCGGGCCGGAGAACGTGCACCCGGCCTGCGAACACGCGACGACTTGCGGCTGCTGGGGCTCGCGGGGCTGCTTGGGCGCGCGCTGGGGCTGCTGCTGACGAGGTTGGGCGGCGGGACGGGCGGCACGAGAGGAGGAGGAGGAGGGTGCGGGGTGCGCCGGGCCCGAGTAGGTGGACGACAGCGTGTAGCCGTCGGGAGTCGTCTGCGCCTGCGAAGCGGCGGCGTAGTGGGCCGGCGCAGGAGGAGGAGGGAGGAACGGCTGGTGGTCGTGGTACGCCAACGGGTAGGGCTGGGCGAACGGGGCGGGAGGAGGAGGTTGGGCGGCGTAGGCGTGTTGCGGCGGTGGACCCGACGGTGGGCCATAGCCGTACGGCAGTCCTTGACCGTGCTGCTGGGCGTAGTGCGGCTGAGGCGGGAAGGCTGGAGGCTGTCCGAGGTGCGGCTGTCCGAGCT
Organism: Rhodotorula graminis WP1; assembly: GCF_001329695.1. Lineage (NCBI taxonomy): Eukaryota > Fungi > Basidiomycota > Microbotryomycetes > Sporidiobolales > Sporidiobolaceae > Rhodotorula > Rhodotorula graminis. The sequence goes on along the minus strand of NW_017264928.1, from coordinate 907,462 downwards.
GGTGCGGGTGGTGGGCGGTCGCGTTCCAGCCGGTCGGCGGTGGTGCGGCCGGGTAGGGGTACTGCGGCGCAGCAGGGTGGTAGTGCGCGCCGCCGAGTGCGCCGTGGATCGCTGCGCCGAGCGCCGAGGGCCGTGGTGCGCCGCGAGGAGGAGGATGAGGAGCGGGAGGTGCACGAGACGAGGGGCGGGCGATGAGCGGGGCCGACCTGCGTGGCTGATTGGGGCCTGGCGGGTGGCTCATGGCGGTATTGGGCCTGCTCGACTTGGTGGTGAACGTGAGCGCGGCGGACCTCGACTTCATCAGCTGGAGCGAACCTCGTCCAACTCTCTCTCCCTCACCACCAACTCTGCCGCAACCATGATCATCACTGAGCACACTGTCGAAGTCAACACGTCCACCGGGCCCATGGCCATCACCCTCGTCGTCCCCAGTGAGCTCCCTCTCTTCCCCCACCCGCTCGGCTTCTGCCAACCTCGCTGACGCTCGCCCGCAACCCGCAGAGATCCCCGGCTACCCAAACGCCAAGTTCCCTGGTGTCGTTGTCTGGTCAGAGATCTACCAGGTGCGCCCGCCGCCGTCAAGCGCCGACTCGCCCTCCCACGCACCTCCGCCGACTCGCTCACGCCCGCATTCCTCCCTCCCCGTTGCAGGTGACCGGCCCCGTCCTCCGCTTCGCCAACCAGATCGCCGCCCAGGGCTACATCGTCGCCGCGCCCGCCTGCTTCCACGAGTTTGACTACGGCTCGGCCGCGATCCCGTACGACGTCAAGGGGACCGACGCCGGCAACGAGTACAAGGTCAAGAAGCTCCTCTCGGCGACCGACGACGACATCAAGAAGGCGATCAACACGCTTGTCGAGCACCCGAACTGCAACGGGCGCATCGGGTCGACCGGCATGTGCTACGGCGGCCACCTCGCTTTCCGGGTCCGTCGCCCGTTCCCTCCTCGCCCTCCTTCTGCACATGGTCTCTCGCGGCGAACTGACACTCCCGTCGACGGCCTCGCCCTCGCACCCGCAGACGGCCCTCGACCCGCGCTGCCGCGCCGCCGTCGGCTACTTCCCAACCGACATCCACTCGGCGTCGCTCTCGCCCGACGGCGACGACTCGCTCGAGCGCGCGTCCAAGAGCGAGATCAAGGGCGAGGTGGCGCTCATCTTCGGCACGCAGGACGGCCATGTCGTGCGTCTGCCGCTCTCTTTCTCGGAGGCCTCGCTCGCCTCGCCAGCGGCCGCGAGCAGTCACTGACGAGCTTGCCTCTCCTCCCTCCTGCGCCCAATCCACAGCCGATCGAGGGCCGCACCCTCATCCGAGAGCGCCTCACGGCCAAGTCGGTCCAGCCGCCACTCAAGCTCACGTTCCTCGAGCTCCAGGCCAACCACGCTTTCATACGGTGCGTCCCACGTCATCTCTCCAGTCGCTCTCTCATCGTCCTCGCCTCATTCGAGGGCATCGCGAGCTTACCCGAGATGGTGGTCGATGCGCAGGGACGAGATGTCCAAGGTGCGCCCTCTCTCTCTCTCACACCCTCTCTCTCTCGCACCCTCTCTCCCTTTCCGGCGACGCACACTGACCCTCTCCACGCGCGCACCACAGGGCCGGTTCGACGGCGCCATCGCCAAGGTGTGCTTCGAGCTCCTCCTCGAGATGTTCAACCGCATCCTCGCACGAGACCTGGGCGAGCCGGTCGAGGATAAGGGCGGCGACGGCAAGCTGGTCTGCTAGTCTCGGGAGCGGCAGGTCGTGCCTCGAGCGAGGGGTTGCAATGACGATGCGAGTGTATTCTTTGAGTCGAGAGCGAGAGCGAGGCAAAGTGAGGTTGTCGTCGCCAGCTCGCGCAGAAGCAAGCGCTTCCGCCGGCTCAGTTCGAGACGGCCGACCTTCGTCAACACCGCCATTCCTCTCGAGCGTCGGTCCCCGCTCGCTCTCGCTCCACCAGCATCAGCACAGCACCCTCCCACACGCGCGATGCGCCCGCCAGCCTTCCTTCGCCCCTCCCTCTCGGCGTCATCGCCCCTCGGCCCCACCAGCGCCGCACGACGCCTAGTCCAGCCCTCGCCGGTGGCACGCACGCCCCTGTACCGCCCTTTCACCTCCAGCACTCGGTCCGCCGCCCCCTACCGCCGCTTCGGCGACCGGCGTGACCCCGCCTCCACCTCCCGCCCCGACCTCGACTCGACCAAGCCCGACCACCTCTCGAGCTCGACGCGCCCCAACGAGGCGGCGAGCGCGCAGCAGGTGTTTGAGCTGCTGCGGCAGGCGACTGGGCGGCGAGGTGGGATGGGCGGCGCAGGGCGGAGCGGGTTCAGGGCGGGAGGTGGTGGGAGGCCGTCGCTGCACAACTTCAAGGCGTACCTTCGCGCGTCCTACCTTTCTCCAGAGCTCGCATGGCCGGCTCTGACGATCTCCTCGTGCACAGGCTCGCCCGTGTTCCTCGTTCTCGTGTCGGGCGGAACCTGCTACTACGTCCTGCACCTTGAACAAGTGCCTGAGACGGGCCGGTGGCGCTTCATGGACGTCTCGCCCGACATGGAGAAGCAGATGGGTGCGCAGGGCCTGCAGGAGGTCATGGGCGAGTACGGCGGCAAGGTCCTGCCGGACTACCACCCGACGGCGCGGTACGTCCAGGGCGTCGTCAAGCGGCTCATCCGCGCCAACGGGCTCGAGGACAAGCTTGGAGGGGACAAGGAGGGCTGGAAGACGCACGTCGTCAAGGAGGACGGGACCAAGAAGTGCGTCGCGTCACTCTTTCCCCTTCTCCCTCGCCCGGTTTGGCGAGCGCAAGCTCACACTCTTCCTCCCCGCGCAGTGCCTTTGTCCTGCCCAACGGTTCCATTTTCGTGTTCTCTGGGATCCTCTCGGTCGCCAACGACGAGGACTCGCTCGCCTGCGTCCTCGGTCACGGTGCGTCCCCCCTCCACCTTCCCTTCTGCCTTCCCGGACCTCGGCCGTCTTCCAGAGTGGCTCGCTCACTCTTCCTCGCCGTCCGCAGAGATCGCGCACCAAGTCGCACGGCACTCGGCTGAGCGCATGAGCGGCATGAAGGTGCGTCACGTCGACTGCGCGCTCTTGCACGGAGCGCTCGTCCGCCTCCGTTCGCCTCGATTGACCCACCCTCGTCACACGCGCAGGTCTTCTACGGGCTCGCGTTCCTCCTCTCGAGCTTTGGCATTGACATGGGCCTCTCGCAAGTCTTCCTCAACTACGTCTTCTCGCTGCCCAACAGCCGCAAGAACGAGACCGAGGCGTGCGTCCCACTTGCTCCGCACCTTCCTCCTCTCCCCTCGTCGTCCTCCATCTCGAGATCATCGCGTACTTGTCCCCCCACCATCGAGGATCCCGCTCACTAGTCGCATCCTCTGCCCACAGCGACCTCATCGGCCTGCGCCTCGCCAACAACGCGTGTTTCGACCCTCGCGCCGCCGAGGGCCTGTGGCACCGCATGAGCGCCGAGGAAGGCACGCACGGCGTCGACATGTCGTTCCTGTCGACGCACCCGAGCAGCAAGAACCGCACCAAGCAGGTGCGCGAGTGGGCCGAGGACGTCCTGCGCGACCGCCCGAGCCAGTGCGCGCCGGTCAAGGGGCACGTTGGGCCGTTCCAGGAGGCGAGCGGCGCGAGGTGGCGGTGAGCGAGGCGAGGGCGGGTGGGCGAGGCCGGTCGAGCGAGGGCCGTCGAGCGAGGGCGTGGTCCTGCGACGGCGAGGGCGCACTCTCGTCCGCGAGAAGCACGAGCGGCGGACTGTATACGATCATCTGCAACGTATCCCTATTTCCTCACCCGCAGCTCGCGCTCTCGAGAGTCTGAGAACGACGAGACCCAGCTTGAGAAGGCGAGAACGACATGCGACGATGCAATAGCGACAGGAAGAAGTAGGAGGTATCGATACACCGAGGAGGGGGTAAACAGCGTGGGAGAGAGAGAGAGTCTGTGCGTCTGCGCCTCGTCCAACGAGCGTCAAGCTGCGAGTTCGGCCGCTCCCTCCTTGTCGACGTCGCTCCTCTCCTTGCTCGGCGCCCTGCTCGGCCGCCGGCTCTGCTCGCCGAGCCTCGTCCGCCGCTCCTCCTCCTCGGCTCGTCGAAGGAGCTCCTGCGCGAACGGCGAGCGCGCTCGAAGCCGGGCGCCGTAGGCAAAGAGGACGAACGGGATGACGCTGACGAGGGTCCCGAGCCCCGCCGTCAGGCCCGAGGCGCCTCGAATCCCGAGCGTCTCGAACATCTGGCTCGTGAAGACTGTGTCGAGGAGGACGAGGTCAGTACAGTCCAGCACGAGGACGAGGTCCGAGAGCGAGGGACGCACGAGGAAAGACGGCGCCGACGATGTTGCGGACGAACGACATGGCCGACAGGGCCGACGACGCGTATAGCGTGTAGGCCTCGGCGACGTAGTTAAACGCAGACAAGTAAATCAGGTACAAGCCCCAGTAGAGGATCGTGATGCCGATCGTCGGCGCCATCCAGTGCACGAAGGAGTAGGAGGTGAAGCAGAAGATGAAGGCGCCGACGGGGACGCAGACGCCGCCGACGAACGCCGTGTACAGGCGAGCCTCGGGCCCGCGCTTGGCGACGTTGGCGTGGTAGAGCCGCTGGCAGTACCGGTCGACGACGATGCCGATGATGCCGCCGAGGAACTGGGTGATGTAGATGAGGCCGGCCTCGCCCGTGCTGAAGCCGTAGACCTTGGTGAAGACGTAGGGGATCGAGACGAGGAACAGGTCTGCGAGCGTCGTCGTGGAAGAAGGTCAGCGACGGTGTCGAAAGGCGAGAAGGCGAAAGAGAGAGAGAGAGACGGGGAGAGAGAGAGAGGGGGGGGAAGAGAGAAAGAGCGAGCGACGCACAGAGGACGCCCCAGGCGAAAGAGATGAACGCCGTCATGGCGATGAGGACAGGCTCGTGCAGGAGCATCTTGACCGGCCGACCGAGGCTCGTCCTCATCATCTGCCGGATGCTCCCCCGCTCAAAGTCGTCGCGCGACACGTACCGCTCCTCGCCCGTCTCTTTGCGCAGCCTGGCGGCCTTGCGCGAGAGGAGGACCGACGCGCGCGTCTCCTTGAGGAGGAGCGGGAGGACGGCGGCGAACGCGGCCGACATGGCGAACAGGACCCAGCTGACGGCGCGGAAGCCCTTGATCTGGGCGAGGTAGCCGAACACGACGGGGCCGATACCGGTTGCTGCATGGGCGGGAGGGCTGTCAGCGAGTGCGCGACGAGAGGCAGAACTCGCGGGTCGAGGTGCGCTCGCCTCGCGAACGCTCGTGAGGGAAAAGGAAAAGAGGCAGGGACGCACCGCCGAACGCCGCAAAGCTGAACAAGGCCATCGGCGTCCCTCGCTCGTCGGCGCGCCAGACGTCGGCGATGGTGCCGCCGACGAGCGACACGGCGGTCGAGCCGGCGCACCCGCTGATGAAGCGCGCGACGAGCATGGTCGCGATGTTGGGCGCGAGGGCTTGCGGGATGAAGAAGAGGGCAAAGACGATGGCCGACCCGAGGTAGATGCTCGAGCGGCCGTACACCTCGGAGAGTGGCGCCAGGAGGAGAGGGGCGGCCTGTAGACGAGCGGCAACGAGGCCAGGGTCAGTGACCGGGCTCTGCACGTCCACGCGGGATCGAGAGAGAAAAAAGATCGCGACGCACACCGAACGAGAGGGTGTACATCGTGACGCCGAGGAGCGACAGCTCCTTGCTCGTGTGCAGCTCGTTCTCGACCGAGACGGCCGCGATCGAGTACGCAGAGACCGAGATCGAGACGACCGAGCAGAAGGCGATGCCGACGCTGCTGATCATCCACTGCGAGGGCGAGGGCGAGGCGAGGTCGAGACGAGGCGGGAGGGAGGGGGTTTGGGAAGGTCAGTCTGGCGTGCGCTCAGACCTCGCCTCGACACGGACTCACTTTTCGCCGCTTGCTCCAGTTGAACGGGTTGGCCGGATCGCTGCACGGAGAGAGAACGCGAGGAAAAGCGAGGTCAGCATTGACTCACCCGCGCGCGGCCGACGGCGCGCCCGGCAAGCTCGACGACGACGAGAGGAGAGCGAAGTGGGGACGGACGCACTCTGGCCCGTCCCACTCGACCCAGACGACGTGAGGCGGCGCGCACTCGTCTGCGACGTCCCGCGGGTCGACGACGTCGAGGCGCGAGGTGCGCGAGGCGCGCGAGGTGGCCTTGTGGAGGTCGTCCAGCGGGGCGGCTGCCGGCGACTCGTCGAGAGCGCGAGGAGCAGAGGCGGACATTGTCGCGGCGCCGCTCTCGTCGACGAGCGTGTGGACGGTCGAGGTCTGCGAGGGCGGATCTGGCGGCTGGGCTCGAGCCATCGAGGAGCGACGCAGAGGAGCGAGGGCAAAGCAGCGTGGAGCTGGAATCCGCTGAGCGAGCGCTTGAGCAGTCAAATGCTTCGGCACGATCGCGGCACGGCCGACAAGAGTGGGAAGCTAGAAAGGGGGAATCGCCAAAGGGTGCCGTCGACCAGCCGGTTTCGATCTGGGCCGGCAGAGGTGCTCGCGCCTCGCGGCAAGAGCGGGCGTGCAGCGCTGCTCGATGCGCAGGTCGCTGAGCCAGGTGGCGACTTGTCCGTCGCAGTGAACATTCTTCGACTCTGCTCGGACACGGACGAGAGGAGCGGCGCACGGCGCGGGACGGAGAGGAGATGAAAGGATGCGAGTTGCGAAGGATGCGAGGGGCGAGGAGCGGGGGGCTACACGAGGAGTACAGACAGGTAGAGTAGGATAGTGTCGATCTAGAGGGAAGGGAGGGAGAGGGAAAAGGGAGCAAGGTGCACCCTCACTCGCGCACGACGAGGTCGTTCTCCTCGACGACCCGCAGCGCCTGCGACCGCGCGACGAACCCGACGCACGTCTCGTACACGTAAAACATGGCGGCCGCGTTCGGGATGACGCGCAGCAAGTGGGCGCTCATGCCGCCGTACAGCGCCCTCCACCCTTCCTCGGCGAGCACGCGCCGGAACGACTGGGCGAGCGACGTGTACCGTGCCGAGCCGCCGTGCGGGATCGGCTGGCGCAGGCGCGTGCGCACCACCTCGTGCGGGTACGTGATGACGGTCGCGACGAGTTTTGCCGAGCCTGCGGCCGCGCTCGTGCGCCACGACGCACCGGCGGCGGGGTCGTCTGGGCGGGTCGAGTCGACGCGGGCGAGGACCTTGAACTGCTCGTAGAGGGACCACTGGATCGTGCCCTCTGTGACGCCGAGGAGGGACGCGCTCAGGCCGCGGTAAAAGCCGCGCACGCCCTGCACGCGGTAGATCTGGAGCGCGGTCGAGAGCGACGTTGGGCGCGCGGGCGGGCCTTGCATGGCGCCCGGCGGGGACGACAGGGAGCGGAACGAGTGCGAGAAGACTTGCTGGTGGGGTTTGGGCGCGGGAGGAGGGGGTGGCGGTCGTCGAGGCGAGGAGGAAGAGGAAGAGGTGGGCTTGGCCGCCTTGTGCTCCTGCTGGCGCAGCTGCATGTCGGTCTTGACGACCCATATCGGGTTGGTCGCCGCCGCCGTCGCGACGCCTGTTGAGAGGGGACGCAGTCAATGACGGCACGTCACGAGGAGGTCAAGGCGGGACGAGGGACGGACCTGCGGTCGCGGCCGCCGCGAGGTGCACGGCCGTGTTCTCCTGGCCGTGGTTGAACAGGTCGGCGTACAGGACCTTGCCGTTGCCGTACACGAAAAAGTTGATGGATCTGGGGCGGGCGGGGCGAGGAGGAGTCAGCTTGAAGCGCTCGAGGGGGAGAAAGGGGGAGGGGGAGAGGACGGGCGAGGCGCACCGTGCGGGTACTGCACCAGCGAGGGTCGGCCCGAGGCCCTTGAAGAGTGCTGCTGCGCCCTCGAACTTGTACACGTCGCTGCAAGGGGAGGAAGGCTCGTCAGTCGCGAGGGGAAGGTGGCGGGGGAGGGGGCGAGAGGAGCGAGCGAGGGGGACGGACCGGAGGATCTTGCCCGTGTCGACAAAGTTGTACAGGAGGGCCCTGAGGCCGGTGCGGGTGGACGTGTCGGCGACGCGGGCAAAGAGGTCGCTCTGGAGGCGCGTCTTTACGACGTCAAAGGGGGCGGTGACAATGGCTCCAGCCATGCCGCCGAGGCTGCGTGCGAGAGAGTGGGATCAGTCGATGGGTCGTGGGAGAGTCCAAGGAGAGAGTGGACGGACCCTCCTGCGACGAGATGGACTGCCGGTGGGGGTTTCGAGCGGTTGACCTTGGAGGCGGGACGAGGAGGAGGCGGAGGGGCAGCGGCTGGCGCTGGGGCGGTGGGTGTCGCCATGGGCCGGTCGGTGTGGGCACTGGATGCGCTGTGGCAGCAGGTGCGGATAGCAAGCAGGATAGAGGGAGAGAGATGAGGACGCTCTCGTCCCCGAGGCAGGCGAGCTCGTCGGCGGTCGACCAAGGCGCGACCCCCGCTCAGCTCCACCGCACTCGACCAAAGGTCCAGCTCTGCACAGCCATGGCTCTCAAGATCCCCCAGGGCGGCGCCAACCTCTTCAAGGAGGGCTACAACGCGAGTCCCGCTCTCTCTCTCCCCTCCCTCGTCGTCGCCTCCTCCTCATCAGCTCGAGCGCGACTCGCACCCCAGCACCTCCTCTGGGCCTTGGCGCGACCCCCATTAGCACTCGAGCACCACCACTGACCATGATCCCGCCCGCCAACAGATGCACTCGGGCATCGACGAGGCCGTCATCCGGTCCGTCTCTCACTCCCCCTCCTCCTCCTCCGCCTCCCGCGACACCCGACACCCGGAAGCTAACCCGCGCACCCACCGACAGCAACATCCACGCCGTCGCCGAGCTCGCAGAGATCGTCCGCACGTACGTCGCGCCCCCTTCCTTTCCCACCTTCCTCAGGACCACGACGAGCTGACCCGTCGCAACGCGTCCCTCTCACAGCTCGTTCGGTGCGCCCCGCGCTCTCGTCCCCTCCCACTCTCACCATCCCCTTAACCTAGACTGACGCCTCGCGCGCACAGGCCCCAATGGCCGCAACAAGATGGTCATCAACCACCTCGACAAGCTCTTTGTCACGTCCGACGCGGCCACCATCATCCGCGAGCTCGAGGTCGTCCACCCGGCGGGCAAGGTCCTCGTCATGGCCAGCCAGCAGCAGGAGCACGAGGTGCGCCCCCAACGCTTCCTCCCTCCGTCTCCCTCCGCTCGGCGGACGCTCGCTGAACCTAAACCCGCGCCAACTCGCAGATGGGCGACCGCACCAACCTCGTCCTGATCCTCGCCGGCGAGCTCCTGCGCAAGGCCGAGTACCTCCTCACCATGGGCCTCCACCCGTCCGAGGTCGTCCTCGGGTACGAGCTCGCGCGGGATAAGGCTATCGACGAGCTCGAGAGTGCGTCCCCCCCCCTCTCTCCCTTCCCTTCCCTTCACTTCTCGCGCACGCGACCTGACTCGCCGGATTTCACGCCCTCGCAGAGCTCGTGTGCCGCACGCTCGAGACGCCCCTGACGCAGGAGAGCCTCACGCTCGCGCTCCGTCCGACGCTCGCCGCCAAGCAGTACGGCTCCGAGGACCTCTTGTCGCGCCTCGTGTCCGAGGCCGTCATGGCCGTCATGCCCAAGGACCCGCGTGCGGTGCGTCCCCCGCCCCTGTCGAGCCGGCTCGAGAGGCGCGAGAGGACGGACCCTGACTGACATGCGCCCACGTCGCACACCCCGCAGTTCAACGTCGACAACGTGCGCGTCGTCAAGATCATGGGCGGCGGGCTGAGCCAGAGCCGGGTCATTCGCGGCATGGTGTTTGGGCGCGAGCCGGAGGGTGCGTCCATCCTCTCCCTCTCTCTCTCTCTCTCTCCCTCGGGCCCTCGACGAGGACCGTCCCGGACTGACACCTCGGACGACGAAACAAACAGGCACGGTGCGCAAGGCGACCAACGCCAAGGTCGGCGTCTTTACGTGCGGGATCGACATTGCCCAGACCGAGACCAAGGGCACGGTCCTCCTCAAGAACTCGGACGAGCTGCTCAACTTTTCCCGCGGCGAGGAGCAGCACATGGAAAAGATCTTCCAGGAGCTCGCCGACTCGGGCCTCAACGTCGTCGTCGCCGGCTCGTCGGTCGGCGAGCTCGCGCAGCACTACCTCAACCGGCACAACATCCTCGTCGTCAAGGTCCTGAGCAAGTTTGACCTGCGCCGCCTGTGCCGCGTCGTCGGCGCGACCCCGCTCGCGCGCCTCGGCGCCCCGACACCGGACGAGATGGGCCGCTGCGACGTCGTCGAGACGGTCGAGATTGGCGGCGACCGCGTCACCGTGTTCCGCCAGTCGGACGACGAGACGACGCGCACGGCGACCGTCGTCGTTCGCGGCGCGACGACCAACCACATGGACGACATTGAGCGCGCCATCGACGACGGCGTCAACGTCGTCAAGGGCGTCCTCAAGGACGCGCGCCTCGTCGCGGGCGCGGGCGCGACCGAGCTCGAGCTCGCAAAGCGCATCGCCGACTTTGGCGAAAAGACGCCCGGCCTCGCGCAGCACGCCATCAAGCGCTTTGCCGACGCGCTCGAGGTCGTCCCGCGCACCTTGGCCGAGAACGCCGGCCTCGACGCGACCGACGTCCTGAGCAAGCTGTACGCGGCGCACCAGGCCGACGACACGGGCGCGGTCGGCGTCGATGTCGAGGTGCGTCCCCCATCTCTCTCTCTCTTTCTCTCGGACCCGGCGCGAGAGACTGACATCGCCCGAGCGCATCCTGCAGGGCGAGAACGGCGGCATCCTCGACGCGCCGGCGGCCGAGATCTACGACCTCCTCGCCGCAACTCGGTGGGCTCTCAGGTACGGCGTCGACGCCGCCATCTCGGTCCTCCGCGTTGACTCGATCATGTGCGTCCCCCTCTCCTCTCCCTCTCTCCCTTTCCTTCTCTCATCTGCGCACCTCTCGCTCTCTCTCTCGCTCTCGGAGCGCGCAACTGACTCGACTTTCTCCTGGCCTCGCAGCATGAGCCGCGCCGCAGGTGGCCCGGCACCGCCCAAGCAGCAGGGCAACTGGGACGAGGACTGAGCGGGACGGGCGCGAGCTTGTTGGACCAGCACGATGACGAAGCCTCTCTCTGTACCATCTCCCACCCTTTGCAAAAACGCATCCGTAGACTGTCTCTGCGCGTGCGGGTAGCTCGAGCGGGACGAGAGCGAGAGCGAGAGCGGCGAGCGACTGGAGCCGGATCGGGGCGAAGGAAAAGTCGAGGGCGCAGGGTTGCATTCCAGAGAGAGGGGAGGGGGCGATACAAGCAGGCCGGGTGTGACGACATGAGGACATGCTGGATTATGCGATTGAGGCATGCAGAGGGAGAGAGGGAGAGAGGGAAAAGGGAAAGTCGAGGCAACGTCCATCTCGGCGCCGTCCTCGTCTGCGCCGAGCCCACCGCTCCAACGTCGGCTCTCGCTCGCCAAAGAGCTCACGCTCACGCTCACGCGAGGAGCGCGAAACCGCCGAGGACGGCCGCCGCTGCCGCGACGACGCCACCGGCCGGGAGCGCGAGTGCGCGCGCCGCACCGCTCGACGGCGACGCACCGCCGCCGCCACCGCCACCCGACGCCGGCGTGTTGTTGCCGGCCGTCTGCGTCGCGTTGACGAGCTGGTCGGCGATCTCGGGGCTCCAGCAGTCTGTCGGGGAGGGAAACAAGAGTCAGTCGCCGTTGGGAACAAGGTGCGCACGAGCCCCTGAGAAGGACGGAAAGGAGGACGCACAGCGGTTGAGGCACGCCTGGCACGCGTCGGTACGAGCGACGCCGGCACGCTGGCGCGCACGGTCGACGACGGCGCACTTGAGGCACAGCGGCCACTGCTCGTCGGGCTGGGTCGGCGTCGAGGGGTCCGGGTACCCGCGCTTGGCGTACAGGTTGGCGGCGTCGAGGAACGAGATGGTCTCCGAGTCTTCGTACGAGAGCTTGAACGTGCTGTAGTTGGTCGCGCCCGGGTTGGCGCCGGCCGAGTTGGGGTGGTCTGCGGCGAGGGAGGAGAGGGTCAGGCTCGGCTCGGCTGCGGCTGCGGCTGACAAGGCGAGCTCGACGCACAGATGATGATCGGATAGTTCGAGTAGTTGCCCATGTTGGCGTCCGAGATGTTGCAGCCCTTTGATTGGAGCAGGCGGGTCAGTGCGGCTGTCGGACAAGGAGAGAGAGGGCAAGAGTGCACGCACGAAGAAGGTCGGGCGCGTCGTCAGGCCCTGGTCGACAAACTCCTGCTGGTTGTGCGGGATGTCGGGGAAGCCTGCGCATCAAGGAAGTGAGTCAGATCGGGGCCAGAGGAGGAAGGAGGAAGGACGAGGGACGGACGCGTGTAGTTGTGGGCGTGCAGCTCCACCTTCTGCGCCGTCGCGACGAGCGACGTCCCGTTGGCGTACGTCTCGCTCGTGTCGGCCGAGCCGTCGACGGCAAAGATGGCGTCGAGCGCACGGGCCTTGGCGAGGAGGGGCATGAGGGGCACGTTCTGGCCGTCCTCGCCGCCGTCCGTCACCTGGAGGATCTGCTCGCCGGCTGATTCGAACGAGTAGCCCGTGTCGGGCGTAAAGTTGCCAAAGCTGTTCGGGTAGTTGGCGACGAGCTGCGCGAGGTGGAGAGACCGAGTCAGTTCAAGAGGTCCGTGCGAGGAGAGGGCTCGAGTGGTTAGGGGCAGCTGGACGTACAGCGACCGAGCCCTCGGGCGGGTCGAGGTCGGTGACGGCCTGGAGCAGGTTCGACAGGAGCGACGAGAAGGTGGCGCCGACAAAACCCTCCTGGACGGCGTTGAACAGGCTGGCCGAACTCTGCGCACGACGTCGGGACGAGGGTCAGTCGGCCTCGCTCGACGCAGGGAAGGAGAGAGAGAGGGAGGTGGGACGCACGCCCATGGCGAAGCCCGCGTTGTCAAAGTAGTTGACGCAGCGGTTGGTCGGCTGGCCGTTCGACAGCTGGGTGCCGAGGTACTCGAGCGGGATGTAGGCGGCGAGGGTCGCCTCGAACGAGCCAAACGTGAACGGCGAGATCTCGAAGCCCGTGTTCTCGAGCGGAATGACGGACGTCGAGTCGTTGGTGAGCTGCTGGTTCTCGTTGATGCGCGACGTCGTGGCGAGGATCGGGTACGGCATCTGGCCCGACTGGAACGACGTCGTGTACCGGATCGACGAGAAGAGCGTGCCCTGGTCGTGTGCGGCGTCGGTGCTGAAGAAGTTGTCCTCGGTCGTGCCGTTCAGGAAGTGGTAGGCGAGGGCGCGTCCCCAGAGGTCCGTGATCGAGATGGGGAAACCGGCCGCCGCCTTGGCCCTGACGTCCTCCTCCAGGCTGTCGTAATAGTTCCCGTTGTCGCTGAAGCCGAGCAGGCCACTCGGGGCGAGGATGTCGCGGTCGAGCTGCCACCCGCCGGTCCTCGAGCTGTTGGCGCCGGTAACGAGCGAGTAGATGGGCTCGAGGTCGTTCAGCGCGACTGACGTGACGGTCCACGAGCCGCCCGACAGGCCGGCGAGGTACGACGCGAGCTGGAGGAGCGGGCCGGCCGTGCTCGAGTTGCGGCCGTCGAGGGCCGAGAGGGTGCCGGCGCCGTACAGCGACGCGCGCAGGCCGCCGCCCGAGATGGCGATACCGCTGTGGGGAGGATAGTGTGTCAGTGTGTCCGTGACGCGAATAGGAAGGACGCAAGGACTGCGGCAGGAGCGTGGAGGAGGAAGAGGGAGAGGAAGAACGAGGCGGGACGCACAGGTTGGGCTGGCCGCCAACGATCTCGGACGCCGAGTAGCCCGTCGAGCCCGTCGCGTTGTCGTTGAGGTACTGCTGCCACAAGTCGGGGAGAACATTGTTGCGGCGGTTGTCGATGTACTGCTGCTCGTCGGGCGGCAGGGTCTGGTTGCCGCGAGTCGGGTCGCCGAGGCGGCCGATGAGCGCGGCGGACGGGCAGTCGACGCGGATCGGGGCGTCTGCGGAGGGAGCGACAGAGTTAGTGGTGCTGTAGTGGACCCTCGGAGCGAGGTTGCTCGGTCCCGACGTTGCCCTCCCGGGATGCCTGCTCGACCGTCACCACCGCCCGTACGACCTGCGCCCGCCGCTGTGCTCCGACAAGAAAGCCCAGCAGCTGCCACAGACGTGCGCGGGCGACTGGAGGCGAGCTCGAGGCGAGCCCGAGGTGTGTCGAGGCCGAGGTGGAGCTGGGTGGAGGAGCTCGGCGGGGACGCGACGTGAGCTCACACGACGGGGCCTGGGCGGCGGCGAGCGCAGCGGCAGCGACGACAAGGGCAGCTGACTGGAGCATGCTGGCGTCGAGGCGGTGTGAGAGGAGCGAGAGGGAGAGCGGCGGGACCGAGTTCCAAGCCGAGCTGCGAGCGCTCCGCTCAGCGAGGTCGTTTCCCCGCTCCATCCGAGTGCAGATCGCACGAGCTCTGAGTGCGGTGTCTCGGCGCCGACCGTCGCTCGCTCGATTGCGCGCGAGCTGGTCGACCAGCGCCCGCACCGCCTCGCGCCGCGAGCTGCAGCTGTGCAAGGCGGCACCTCTCTCTACGAATGCTGCATGGCGATGCGGTCGAGCACACTGCTCAGCCGCGCAGCTCGCTCGCTCTCGGCTCGCCCGTCCACGCGCTGGACCGCGCCGCCGCCGACCCCGCTCGCCTCCCGGCCGAGGGTCGTCGCCCACTCGATGCGCTCTTTCTCGTCTCCCACCACGGCGCCGCGACCTGCTAGCATGCCCAAGCGTATCCCTGTTTGGCTCGACTGCGACCCGTGCGTCTCTGCCCCTTCCCCTGCTCCTCCCCCCACCGCAACGACAAGCTGACTCGTCGCTCCTCACAGCGGCCACGACGATGCCGTCGCCATCCTCATGGCGCTACAGCTGCCCGACATCGACCTGAAGGGCATCTCGTGCGTCTTTGGCAACGCCTCGCTCGACAACACGGTCACCAACGCCGCGCGCTGCCTCGTCGCGTTCGGGTCACCCGAGCAGGCGCAGCGCACGCCAATCTACGCCGGCGTGGCCAAGCCCCTCATCCGCCTCGTGCGGCACGACGACGAGATCCACGGCGAGGACGGCCTCGGCGGCGTCGAGGGCCTCCCGGCGCGCGACGACCCAGCCGTCGTCGCCAAGCTCGACGAGACGCGCGGCAAGTCGGCCGTCCTCGCCATGGCCGACGCGGCGCGCTCGCTCCCGGACGGCGAACAGCTCGCGCTCGTCGCGACGGGCGCCATGACCAACGTCGCCTTGTTCGTGTCCATGTTCCCGGACCTCGTGCGCGACAAGGTGGCCCAGGTCGTCGTCATGGGCGGCGCAGAAGGGCGAGGGAACCGCTCGCCGACGGCCGAGTTCAACATCCTGATCGACCCGCACGCCGCGAGCATCCTGTTTGACGCCGAGGTGCCCGTCGTCATGGCGGTGCGTCCGCCCTCTTCTTCCTCACTCGTCTTCCAAGCCCAAGCCCGCGAGATCTGACCCTCGCGGACCGACAGCCCCTCAACGTCACCCACACGGCCCTCTTCCGCCCACACGACAACCACAGCCTCCTCGTCCCTCCCTCTGCGCTCCCTTCCCTCCCCGAGACGACGCCCGACGCGACCGCCTCGCCCTCCAAGGCCCACACGCCCCTGCGCCACACGCTCTCGACGCTCCTCACTTTTTTCGCCAAGACGTACGCCGACGTGTTTGCGTTCGACGAGGGCCCGCCCGTGCACGACGCGCTGTGCATCGCGTACCTTGCGCGCCCGGACTTGTTCAAGGGCAAGCGGTACAGGGTCGACGTCGAGCTGCAGGGCGAGCACACGACGGGCACGACGGTCGTCGACCTGTGGGAGTACAAGAAGGACGAGCTCGTCGAGTGGAAGAAGGACCCGGACAGCCGGGCGAGCTGGGGACGGTTCGGCAAGAACGTGTTCGTCCTCGAGGAGCTCGATGTGCGTCCGACTCTCTCTCTCTCTCTCTCGTCCTCTCGAGTCTGTGACCGCGAGCTCTGATGGACGCGAGCACGCAGGTTCCCGAGTTCTGGAAGCTCTTTCAGCAGACGGTCGACGCGGCCGACAAGGTCTCGCCGCTCAACGCGCAGAAGTAGAAGGGGACGCGTTACAGTGTTGAACAAGGAGATCTACACGATCGTGTGACGAGAGAAGGAGAGGAAAGAGAGAGAGAAAGAGAGGGGGACTAGCTCGTGAGGAAGAGGCGCGAGAGAGGACGGTCCCGCTCGGCCGTCGAGCGTTGCCGGCGGCTCGAGACGCCGTTGCGCAAGTCGCGAATCGCCGTGTCGAACTGGCCGCGACCGATCGAGTTGCTGCCGCTCGAGGACGGCGACCCAGGGCTGAGCGAGGCGGCCTGTGACGACGAGCGAGGTCAGCTCTCTAGCTGGCGCTGCAGAAGGAGACGGAGAGAGAGAGGAGGAGAGACGCACAAAGTACGACTTGCGCGACGAGGTGGGCGGTGTTGTCGGTGGCGGTGTAGGCGAAGGCTGGAGGGGCTTGAGCGACGCCGCCTTCTTCTGACGCTCGACCTCGGCCTTGGCGTCGGCCGCCTGCACCTCGGCGTCGGCGCGCTGCAGGTAAAGGACGGTGTCAGGGTCTTGCTTTGAGCGCATCGAGGAGGGAGGGGAGCGAGCGGCGTACCCGAAGCAGGGACGCGAACTGCGCGACGAGGTCGAACAGCTCCTCGGGCTTGGCCTGCGCCGGGTCCTCGCCGAAGAAGAGAAGCAGGTCTCGCAGCTCATCGGCGACGGCTGAGCCGTAGCTCGAGAGGGCAGACATGGCGGGCGAGGCGTGTCGGACGAATTGCTGCGACGACGGCGAGGCCGGGTCAGTGACGGCGAGGGGCTCGAGACGATAAGGGGCGTCGGACGCACCTCCATGACCGTGACGAATCGGTCTTGTGGCGACATGGTGCTCGGCGTCTGCTTGAGGATGTCGAGCTCCTGCTCGGCCTGGGCCACGCCGGCGACGAGCGCTTGGACCGTCTCTTGCACCGTCGAGCTCGAAGCTGCAAAAGCAAGGTGTCAGTGACAGGCGGTGGTACGAGTGGTACAGGTGCGAGAGACGACGCACTCCTCGATGCAGCTTCGACGTGCGGGAGGTCGTCCAAGAGGGCCAGCAGCGACGGGTCTTGGCGGCGAACAACTCGGACGACGTAGTGCAGTAGGGTCGGCGTGTCGGTCGAGCCGCTCGCGGTGCGGACATCTTGCAGCTGCGGGTCGAGAGAGGGCCGGTCAGGGTCATGTCCTCGAGCAGAAAGAGAGGGTCCGGGCGCACCTTGAGGAGCGAATCGAGTGAGAAACCGGCCGCGCCGCCTCGGAAAGTGCCGCGGTTGAGCGAGTTGCCGATGGCGAGGACGACTTGCAGAAGAGCTTGGAAGCGGTTCGAGGTGCGCAACTCGCCGCACGCAGCGCGCAAGATCGACAGGTCGGGCTTGAGCTCCTCCATGTCCATGTCGAGCCGACGCCGGTACAGCATGGCCGAGAGACGCTCGTCGAGGCGAGGAATAGTCGAGATCTGCGTCGAAAGTGGCGTCAGGAGGCGGCTCGTCGAGCACTTCGAGCGGACGGTGCGCACCTCGAGGAAGTACTGGTCGGGCGCGGCGAGCGTCTTGATGTCGCCGTCAAAACTCTTGAGGGCCGCGATCTGTGAGCGGTAAAAGTCAGTCACGCTCGGCCACCCGTACGAGGGAAGTGAGGGACGCACCTCCTCAGCGGTCGGCGCCTGGTGCTTGATCGCCTTGAGGTTGTCGACCGACAGCTTGGCGTCGTCCAGCTCGACAATGGCGCTGCGGATCGTCGCGTGCGGTAGACGAAGCCTCGCGAGCATGATGGCTGCGGTGACGCAGCCTGTCAGGGCCGAACGCTCAAGGCGAAGAAGGGACCGAGGGAGGGGGACGCACCGACGTTCTGAGCCCGCGTGTTGCCGAGCAAGCTCGTTGCCGCCTGCTTCTTCTTGACCTGCGCCTCGACGTTGGACTCGCGAACGAGCGGTGGGCCGACCGCAAACACCTTGTCGAGGTCGCCGAGGTCGAGCGGCGCGACCTCGCTTTGCGACCAGATGGACGTCCCGACACGGCTCGGCGGCAGCTTGGTCCAGAAGAACGGCTGCAAGGAGAGCCAAAAGTCAGGTACAGTCCGTGAGAAGAGATGAGACGAGGGGAGAGAAAGAGAGGCGGCGCACTTTCATCTTCTTGGCCGGCGCCGACGGCTTGGCGACGAGGCGACGGACGACGGGCGACGGCGACGCCAACGAGCCTTTCGGCCCCGGCGGTGGTGGCGGTGGTGGTGGCGGACTCATGGATGATGACGGAGGCGCAGGAGCAGGTGGCGCTGGCGGTGGTTGGGGCGCCTCGGGAGGAGGTCGAGGCGAGGGTGGACAACGCGCACGAGCCGCTTCTTGTGCTGCGCTCGCGGCTGCTCCGGTGGTGGGCGGTGGTGGCGGAAGAGGACATGATTGACCGGGAGGTGGTGGTGGTGGCGGTGGCGGCGGTGCTGGTGCAGGAGGAGCCGCGGCGGGAACGGTAGGCGAAGGACGGCCGACAGGCGGCGGCGGAGGAGGAGGAGGTGGTGGAGGAGGTGATGGAGCGAGAGATAGTAGAGGAGGTGGCGGTGGGGGCGGTGGTGCAGGGGGAGGGGCGGCGGTAGCTGCAAGGGCGGTTGGCGAGGGACGGGACGACGCCGCGGCCGACGATGAGCCCGGCGGGAACGGCGCTCGACGGGCAAAGACGGGTGTCGCCGTACGCGCCTCGACGAGATCTTGCCGGGCTGCGTCGAGCTGCGCCTTGAGGACGGCGATCTCCTGGTCGCGCTGGCTGAGCGCCTCGAGCGTGCGAGTCGCGAGCAGCTCGTGGTCGTCGACGGCCGGCGGCGACGCAGCTTGACCTGGTACTGCGAGGGCGGTGGCGACGGACGACTGGAAGCGCGAATAGACCGACTCGAGCGTGCGCTTGAGGAACTTGATCTCCTTGTTGCGGGCCTCGAGCTCGGTGTCGAGGTCGGCGATCTGTGCGGCGAGACGGGTGAGTGGCCCGCTCAGGAGACGAAGGACGATGCTCAGGACGCACCTTGACCTTGCTCTGCCCGATCTCGCCGAGAAGCGCCTCCCACCGGCGGTTCTGGCCCGCACGGTCCTTCCTCGCCTCCTCCTCGCCCTGCGCCGACCGCACACCGCCCTCGAGCTGCGCCCGCAAGTCCATGACCTCCTTCTCCTTCTGCACGAGACGCTGGACGACACCGGCAAAGTTCTGCGGCGGGAAAGAGATGCGTGAGTGAGATCTCGAGTTTGAGAAGGCGCGAAAGAGCAGGCGGGCGGGGCGCACCTCCTTGTCGCCCTTCCTCAGCTGCGACCCTCGCGGTGACTGTAGGCGCGTGAGAGACAAGGTCAGGGCACGTCGAGGCAAGGGGAGGAGAGGCTCGAATGGGACGCACCCGCTCGCCCGGCTCGACCTGCCGCTCGGACGGCAGGGCCCGGAGCGTGTTGGTCTCGGCGATCTGCGCGTCGAGCTCCCGCCTGAGAGCGGTGCGCTCCTCGGACAGCTCGTCGACTTGCGCTCGAAGGCCCTCGAGCTCGTCGAGAAAGCTCGTCGGGACGCTCGCCGTGTCGGCGACTCGAGACGACCGGATAAGCGACTGCTGGCCGACGATGTGGACGATGCTCGACAGGTACTGCCGCATGAAGACGCGCCATCCATGATCAAAGTCCTCGAGGTGCGCGGCGTGGTCGACAAAGTTGTGGAGGACCGTGATGAGGTCGTCGCGGAGGCGGCTGCGGGGCGGCGAGAGCGAGTCAGGGTGTGGCCTTGCCGGGCAGAGTGTCGCAGAGAGACAGGGACGCACTCGTCGATGTCCTGGCGCTCAAAGACCTTGATGTAGCCGCGCATCGTCTCGACGAGTCGCGGGAACAGGTCCGAGTGTTCCTGCGCGAGCTTGATGAGCTCGCCGAGCGGGACGTCCGACATGCTGCGGGACGACGACGGGTCAGTACGAGGGAGGCTGCAGATGGGGGAGAGAGAGGGACGCACTCGTCGCGAGATCGGCCGGCCGTCCGCTCGTGCAGCTCTTCCTGGTCCTCCTGGCGCTCCTCGACGTAGACGTTGAGCTGGCGCAAGAGCGCATCTGGCGGGTCGACGTAGCGCAGGCCCTGCATCGCTTCGTTGATCCCTCGACGGGCAAACTCGTCGCGGGTCGTCATGCGCTCCTCGAGGTCGTGCGGCGAGTTGGCGAGCGCGTTGACGAGCGACATGGCCGCTGTGCGCCACTCGAAGAAGCTCGCCTCGTCGGCGTCGTCGTCCTCGTCGACGCCCGACAGCACGCTCGAGCCGTCGATGGTGCGGTCGTCCGGCTGGTCGACGACCTTGATGCGGTCGACGAGCCACTCGAACCGGAACCTCTCGCCGTGGTCGAGGCGAGCGTCGGAGAAGGCGGACAGGACGAGTCGACGAGCGTCGTGCGAGAGGAGGCACATGGCGGCGAGGACGTCGGCGACGAGGGAGCGCAGCTTGAGGGACGGCGAGTAGATGCTGAAGACGACCGAGGTGACGAGGGTCGGGCGGGCGACGACGCGAGAGAAGCCGATCTGCCGACGCGACGAGCGGGTCAGTATGGAGGGGGACACGGGAGAGAAGGAGAACGAGGGGACGCACGTCGGTGTTCATGAGGGCACGCAGGCAGCGCACGCACTCGACCTGGACCATCTTGCCCTCCTCGCTCGTCGCGACGACGGCGTCTTTGCTCGTCTTGTGAGCCGCCACCTTGTCGAGGAGCTCCTCGAGCGCTTCGAGGCCTTGCGCGTTGTCGACAAAGTCCTCGGTCCACGACAGCTTGGCCGTCGACAGGCGGACCCGGAGCGCGATCAGGTGCTTGGCGAGGCTGCGCTGCGTGATCTTGCTGGGGACGCACGAAGAGTCAGGTCAAGAAGAGGTCGGGAGAGGGAGTTGAGAGGAAGTGGACGCACGTCGAACGAAGCTGGTCCCGGTAGAACTGGGGCGAGTCCTTGGCCTGCTCGCTCGACGACGGCTGGCCGGTCCCGGTCGCGTGCGACGGCGACGACCACCACGACGTCCACGACGACGACGTGCCCGTCTCCTGGCTCTGGAGGTGTGGCGCAGCACCGCCGGCGTCTCGCTGCTCCGCGGGCGCAAACCGACTCGACGGGCTGGGCGCCGGCGCGCCGAAAGTCGTCGCGGGTCGAGCCGGTGTCGGCGACGGCTCCGAGTCGGCGTAACCGCCCCAGCCGACGCTGGCGAGCGAGAAGCGCTTGACGTTGCCGAGGAGGCTCGAGTCGGACGACGAGGGGGGACCGGTCGAGACTGGTCGGAGCGGCGCAGGCGAGGTGGTTTGCGAGGCGCGGTGCTGGGCGATGAGGAAGCGCTTGCGGTCGTCGGGAAGGTTGTGCATGGCGGCGCGTTGGGCGTCCTTGAGGCCGAGGTCGTCCTGTCGGGGGTGACGAGATCAGTCGAGGTCCGTGCGAGGAGGATCAGGGGCACGCGGACGCACCATGAGCTGCTCGAGAGCGGTCTGCAGACCCTCCTCGCTCCCCTCGTCCTCCTCGCGCTCGTCCTCCTCCTCGAGTTGGATCGCCGGGAGCCGCTGACCGGGCGTGAAGCTCGAAAAGCGGCGGCTCGCGTCCTGCGACAGCGCGACGGGCGCGCCGACGATGCGGCTGCTCGGGCGCGCAGGCGGCGACGGCGAGGTCGAGGTCGACGCCTCGGGCGCGATCCAGTCGGTGAAGAGCGCCGAGAGACGGGACCGGCTGCCCGCGCTCGAGCGGGTCGTGTCGGTCGCCGCCGCCGCCGCCAAGGACACTGCGCCGCCGCCCTTGTCCGCCTTGAGCGTGCCCTCGCCCTCCTCCTGGTCGCTCTCGCCGCCCGATGCCGCGTCGGGCACGTCCACCGCCGACGGCGCCACCTCGGCCGTGCCCAAAAGCAGCCCGCCGAAGAGGCTAGACGGCCGCCAACCGCCGCCCTCTCGGCTCGCGATGCTCCGGCGAACGCCGTCGCCGGACGTAGACGTCGACGACGAGGCGGCCGCGGCGGCGCTGGGTAGCGCGAGCGCGACCGTGCCGGCCTTCTTGAGCCAGGACGGCGAGATGGTGAAAGTCGCGAGGTAGGGCGGGTCGGCCTCGGGGCGTTGCGCCTGGAGGTGGGCGAGGATGCGTGTCGGCGTCGAGAGCGTGTGTACAGCTGTGCGGGACTAGGGTCAGCTGGGCGCGAGGGGAGAGAGGGAGGCTCAAGAGAGGCTTGGGCTCACCGCCGTCCTTGTCGCGAGCCTGGATGCAGTACTCGACGCGCGCCGACTTGTGGCCCTGGACTACAAACTTCTTGATCGCGAGCTCCTCGACGAGCGCTTCGACGGCCTCGCCCGCCGTCGTCTCGGCGCCGACAAAGAGCTGGACGCGCTGGCCCTCGGGCAAGCCGGGCACATGCTCGAACGTCACCTGGACGAGGTTGGGCGTGAACACGAGGCGCAGCGTCGGGGCATGCAGGTGGCTCGACAGGAGAAACTCGCTGAACTGGGTCGAGTCGTCGGTGCCGGCCGGGTAAGGCGCGGGAGGGGAGCCGGTCAAGGCGAGCGCCGCGCCGACGGTGAGGGTGGGCGCGAGCAGTCCTGTGTGAGTGAGCAAGGTCAGTGACTGTGCCCTGCGCCGTCCCTGCGCTGCCGCCGAGCACTCACGATCATCTGCGAGGAGGGCGAGGTCCTCATCGCTCAACTCGACGCCGCCGGTTGTGGGCGAGCTCTGGTACACGCGCTGGATCCGCCAGAGGGCGAGGTCATCTGCTCGAGGGTGCGCGCGACCGCAGACGGTGCGCTTGATCTGCTGGCCATCCTCGGCGAGGAGGGTGACGACGAGGGCTTGGAGCGAGTC
Organism: Rhodotorula graminis WP1; assembly: GCF_001329695.1. Lineage (NCBI taxonomy): Eukaryota > Fungi > Basidiomycota > Microbotryomycetes > Sporidiobolales > Sporidiobolaceae > Rhodotorula > Rhodotorula graminis. The sequence goes on along the minus strand of NW_017264928.1, from coordinate 884,699 downwards.
GGAGACGGCGGCGAACGTCGCGTGCACCGAGGCTGCGCCGCCTGGGCCGGGCAGGGCCACTTGCACGAGCTGCTTGCTCATGTGGCGAGCAGAAGGAGCATCGAGCGACAGAAGCAGCTCGCTCCCCCTCGGCGAAGACAACGAGGCGCGTGCGCTGCGCGGGGGCGGACGAGGACAGTGCGCCTCGAGGTTGCAGTTCGACGCTGCTTTTCGCCGTGCTCTACAAGACTCTATCCACACAAGATCTACCTCTCCCACACACGCGCTCCATCAAGCGAACGAGTCGTGCGCCATCGTCGTCGCGTGCACCTCCGGGTGCTCGCGCTCGAACGCGAGCTCGCGCGCCCACTCCTCGGCCGCCACCTGCTCGGCGCGCTTCCTCCCGACGCCCGTGCGGCCGGTCGCCTTTGTGACGAGCGTCGACAGCCAGTCGGGGACGCGCAGGGGGACAAAGACGAGGTAGTAGGTGATGGCAATGTTGGACAGCGAGTAGGCGGCGAGGACGGCGAGCGACGTCCAGCGGTCGCCGTGCGAGATGTTGAGCGACGAGAGAAAGTCGTCGCCGGTGCTCATCGGGCAAAAGTCGCACGCCTCGGTCGCGTCGGGCGAGAGGAGGTAGCCGGCGTGCGTGCGCAGGTACTCGGCGGCATAGGTGGCGCAGCTGCGTGCGAGGACACGGGTCAGTACTGGCGCCGAGGTAGTGTGGCAGTGAGATGGGACGCACGTCGAGTCGGGCGGCGGGCGGAACGAGACGACCTCGAACCCGGCGCACTCGACCGGCTGGCCGTGCAGGAGGGCGCCGAGCATGGCGCGCACGTAGTGCTGGAACGGCGAAACCCAGTAGAGCCACCGGTAGTAGACGGGCATCTGGTGGTACGCGATGAGGGAGCCGTTGAACGCCTCCATGGCGACGAGGAAGAAGGGGAGGAGGTTGGCGACCGTGCCGAGCGACTGCGACAGGCACACGATCCACAGGGCCCAGGTCGACTGCGGCGCTCGAGAGAATCAGTGCCGCACACCGAGAGGCGAGAGGCAAAGAGAGGGGCGCACCTGGAAGAAGAAGAAGATCTGGATGAGGAGGAACGAGAACCCGATCGTCGACGCCTTGAACGGGAGCCCGACTGCGACCAAGAGAGAGAGAGGTCAGGGTCCTCGCTAGACACGCAAGAGACGAGGGGGGAGGGGGGACGCACCGAGGAAGTACCACAGGACAAAGTAGGCCGCGCCGCAGACGACCGAGTAGGGCACCTCGCTCACGAGCAGGCTCGTGACGAACGCCGTGCGGCCATAGATGCGGCTCGGGCGCTCTCGCGCCTCCCACAGGCCGCGCAGGGCGTGCACCTTGAAGATGATGGCGTTCATCCACACGACGGGGACGAACAGGAGGAGGAAGACGCTGAACATGCGGTTCTGGAACGAGACGATGGTGCGCTCGCGGCCGACGAGGAAGAACGACAGGCCGACGATGAGGGGCACGATCGTCGACGTGAACAGCTTGGTGTACGAGAAGCTCGGGTCGCGGTAGTAGTGCCGCGAGACGCGCTTGGTGAGGAGCGCGCACTGGCGCCAGACCGACGCCGACGGCGGTGGCGGCTTGCGCATGAGGCGAGTCGTCTTGTCGTCGCGCGTGTTGACCGGCGCGCCGAGCTGAACGAGCTCCTGCTTGACGGCGCTGCTCTCGGACGAGCTCGACCACCGCTTCGACAGGACGTCGAGGTCGTCCACCTCGCCGAGGTCCTCGTCCGGGACGTCGACGCCGGTCTTGCTCACGTCGAGGAGGAAGTCGGCCGGGTTGGTGAACGACGGCGCGTCGGCCTCGTTGACGTTGGGGTCGCGCGAGAAGTACGAGACGGCATCCTTGCGAGCGCCGAAGTAGACCTGCTTGCCGCCTCGTTGCAGCAGCAGAAGGTCGTCAAAGATGCCGAACGTCTCGGCCGACTGTGAGGGAGAACGAGAGTCAATACCGGACCGAGGCGCAGAGGGAGGGAGGGGGAAGGAAGACTCGCCGGCTGGTGGATGGTGCAGATGACAGCGAGGCCGGTCCTCGCGAGCCGGCGCAAGAGCTTGACGACGCGAAGCGCGCTCTTGGTGTCGAGGCCCGTCGTCGGCTCGTCGCAGAACAGGATGGCCGGGCGACTGACGACCTCGACCGCGATCGTGAGGCGCTTGCGCTGCTCGGCGTTGAGCCCGGCCGACGGCGTACCGATGATGGCGTCCTGGAGGTGCGACAGGTCGAGCAGGTCGAGGACGTGGTCGACGTAGGCGAGCTTGTCGGCGTCCGGGATCGAGGCGTCTTGACGGAGGAGGGCCGAGAACTCGAGCGCCTCGCGCACCGACGAGCGGTCGTCTGCGGGCGGCGCCCGTCAGTTTCTGCGCCTGTCCGAGTTCGAGGGGAGGGCAGTGAGACGCACCGTGAAGGTCAAACTGCTCGACGTAGCCCGTGTTGCGGTAAAAGTCGCTGTCGGGCGCGACGCCGTCGACCCGGATCGTCCCGCGCACGACGCCCGGGCTCCGGCCCGCGAGCGTGTTGAGCACTGCGCACACGTACAGAGGGTGAGTGTCGGCAACGGGTGGAGCGGTGAGGAGGAGGAGGAGGAGAGGCTGGACGCACGAGTCGACTTGCCGGCGCCGCTCGCGCCGAGGAGCGCACAGACCCTCCCGGGCTTGATGTAGCCCGAGACGCGGTCGAGCAGACGGCGAGTCTCGAGCTCGGTGTCGATCCACAGCGAGACGTTGTTCCACTGTGAGCGCGAGAGAGAATTGTCAGTCGAGTTCGAGTTTGGGAAGGTTCCGGAGTGAGAGAGAGGGGGACGCACCGCGAGCACCGACCCCTCGAGCTCGACCGGCTCGTCCTCGTCCTGCTCTGAGCCATACAGCGGCGTCCCATCGACGCTGCCCTCGTCCTCGCCCTCGTCGACGCCCCCCTCGCGCCAGTCGCGTCCCTCCTCCTCGTCGAGCAGCCGCATCTCCTCCGCCGACGGCCTCCTCGCCCTCTCCTGCCCCGCCGCACCGCGCCCGTTCTCGCCCCCTGTCGCCCCACCCCCACCCCCAGAACCGACGGCGCCCCGCTCGCCATAGTCGCCGCTCCCCCTCTCGCGCCTCCACTTGTCGCCAAACAGCCTCCTCTTGACCGCCCTCGTGCGGTTCCACACGCGCCTCGACCCACCGGGCGCAAAGTGCAGCACGTCGGTCGCCGCAACGCCGACGGCGAGAAAGACGGCGGCCTGGAGCGCGAGCACGCCGAGGTTTTTCCACACGCGCGCGTAGTGGAAATCGTACGCGAGCGCGAGGTACGTGTCGCCCGAGACGGCGAGGGACCCCGGGGTCGAGCCGGGGAGGGTGCACGTCTTGTACAGGTCCGACAGGGCGTCGTACGAGGGCCCAGAAGGGACGATGTCCGAGGGCGAGCAGGCGAGCGACAGGCCGTGGAACTCGTTGGCGAGGACCGCCTGCGGGACGAGGGGTTTGCGAGAAGGTGTCAGGGTCTGGTCTGCTCGACGAGCACGAGAAAAGAGAGCGGGACGCACCTCGTACGAGTACGAGATGGGGTCGACGACGTAGTGGACCCACTTGAGCCAAGGCCGCATCGACGGCGTCGGGATAAAGTAGCCGGCGTACATGACGAGGACGTTGAGGGCGACGCCGCAGAACCGGATCGCGCCCTCAAAGTTGGGGCTCAAGGCGGCGACCATGCGGAACAGGCACGACAGGTTGAGCGCCGTCGCGTACACGAACACGAGGTAGGTCGCGAACGCCCTGAACGTCGGCTGGAGCCCGGCGAGGAGGTACGTGATGGTGCCAAACAGGGCGCACTGGACGCCGATGAGGGGCAGGTCGCCCAAGACGCGGGCGACGGCGAGCGCCGACGAGGAAAACAGGCCGTAGTCGCCCTGGCGCTTGACAATGTCGCGGCCCTCGATCGTCTTGCCGAGCTCGGCGAGCGACAGGTACGCGTTGAACATGATGGACAGGAGGAGGAGCGAGCCGCGCGTGAACGCGTGCTCGGTCGTCGGCGGCAGGCGCAGGAACAAGGTGCCGACCGTGACCGACAGGAGGAGGTTGACGACCGTCTTGGTCGTGTAGCTCGGCAGCTCGGACCGGATGAGGGCGTACTGGCGACGCGTCAAGAGGGCGACCTGGCGCGCGAACGACACGGTGTAGTGCGACGACTTGGGCGTGAACGCGCTCTTCTCGTCGCGCAGGGCCGCAAACAGCGGGCCGGCGCACCGGTCGAACGGGTGAGCGTTCCGGTACGTCTCTTCGAGCTCGTGCAGGAGCTGCTTGCGCTGCGGCGAGAGGTGCCACCGCCGCTCGAGGTCGACGTCGTTGTGTCGGCCCTCGATGCAGCCGACGAGGAACTCGGCCGTGCCCTCGCCCAGGTCGACGCGGCGCACGAACCCGCGCTGCTCAAAGTACGGCTGAGCGTCCTGGGTGCGGCCGAAAAAGACCTGGCGCCCGCGCGCGTCGAGGACGAGGACCTTGTCGAACTGGTCGTACAGGGCGTCGGCGCAGTGCGGGGTCGTGACGACGACCGAGCGCCTGCCGTCGGTCGCGTACGCGCGCAGGTACTCGAGCATGGCGACGGCGGTCGACGAGTCGAGGCCGTTGAAGGGCCCGTCGAGGAGGAGGACGGCGGCGCGCGCGACGAGCGCCTCGGCGAGTGACGCGCGCTTGCGCTCACCGCCGGACAGGCCGCGCACGAGCGGGGACCCGACGGGCGTCGCGAGGGCGTGCGCGAGCCCGAGCGCGTCGACGACGCCGCGCACGAGCTGGTCGCGCCACTGGGCGCGCGTCGAGCCGTCCGGGCGGTGCTCGGGCGTCTTGGCCGCGGCCGCCGGGCGCAGGGTCGACGCGAGCGACAGGGTCGCAAAGTGCACGTCGCGGTCGTCCATGTAGACGACCTGGGAGCGCAGGTTGCGCGAGTTGTCGCGGCCGGCGCGAGGGAACAGGGTCGGGCGGTGCGCGTTGCGGTAGTCGACGAGGCCGTAGTCGAGGTGCGAGGTTGGGGACAGGGGCAGGTCGTCCGAGCACGACAGGGCGCGGACGAGGATCGAGGCGTTTGCCGTCGGCGGGCCGATGACGAGGAGCAGTTCGCCCTGCGCGCGACAGGTCGAGGTCAGTGGGGGGTCGTTGAGCGTGAGGTGCCCTCTGCGCCCGCCGGCAGCTCTCTGCTCGCCCCAGCAGGCTCCACTAGAGCTCCCCGCTGTCGCGCAGGCGACACCCCCCACCGCGGCCGAAAGCGAGGTCGAGTCGCGAGAGGGAGGTCGGTCGGACGCACCTGGTTGACGACGCCCTCGACGCCGGCGACGAGGAGCTTGCCCTGGGCGCGCTCGCCCTTGCGGACGCTCGCGTAGGCCCTGCGGAGCGGACCACCGGTGGCGAGGTCGACGAGCGAGGCCTTGAGGTCATCGACGAGCTGGTCGGTGCCGGCGCGACCGCCAGGATCTGGGACGGCGAGGTCGGCAAAGCGCAGGGGCAGGCCGTGCGGGAGGGTGCCGTGCTGCATGGCGGGTGCGCAGGCGTCTGCTGCAGCGGGTGCGAGCGCGATGTTGAGCGTGGAGATGGCGAGCCGGCCGCTCGCCGGCGGCCGGTCTCGCCTTTGTCGTCTTCGACCTTTCCCGCCGGGCTTGCTTCGCGACTTGTCGCTCGCTCTCACGCTTCCGCGCCAGCACCTGCGCATCTCTACTACGCACGCACTCGGTCCCGGCGGCGCGCCGCCCTCTCGCGCGTTCCTCCTCGCTCTCGCGCTCTCCTCCTCGCTCGAATCGCCGGCGCTGGCCGCCCACAGCTCTGCGTTCGACGCTCGACGGGCTGCACATTGCTCGCGAGCAAGAGCCACGAGTAGCTGCGCCGGCCTTGGCCCGCCTTTTAAGGTTGGTGCGTCGGCGTCCGTCGTCCGCTCTCCTCTCCTCGCTCGGACTCTCCGGTGCTCCTCTCGCCGGCGTCGCTCCGGCCTCCGCGACCCCTCTTTCCCTTGCTCCTCGTCGTCCTCGTCGCCTCGTCCAGTCGTCGGCAAACAGGCCTGCGCGCCTACTGCACCACCTCGAGCAGCGTCCTCGACCTCGCCTCGCCCAACCACTCGACGACCACCAGCTCGCCTCGCACACCGACATGTCGGACGCCCTGCCGTACCGCTTTCCCGCCGACAGGGTGCGCCAGCCGCCCAGCCCCGTCAAGCAGAAGCGCCGCGGGACCATCAGCGTGAGCTCCCGCTCGCACCTCTTTCCGCCTCGCGTCCAGGGCTCATCAGTCCCCTGCACTCTGCGACACAGTCCGGCACGCGCTCTGCCCGCGCGTGTATACCTTGCCGCGAGCGCCACTGCGCGTGCGACAACGGCGAGCCGATCTGCGGCGCGTGCCAGGCCAAGCCTCACCGCGACCTCGAGTGCGAGTACGGCCACTCGCCCCAGTTCTCGACCAAGGCGGGCAGGCGCAAGAGCGACGCCTCGGCTCGTAGCCTGAGCAGCTGTGCGACCGACCTCGCCACCTCTCTCGTTGTCGGTCCCGTCATTGACGGCGTTTTCCCTCGCAGCCACCCTCCTCCTTTCCTCCTCGAGCCTGTCCTCCGCCATCAAGTCCACCTCGATCCAGCCGCAAACGCCTCGTCCCTCGATCGACCGCGCCTGGTCCGACGTGCCCCGCGCTCGCGTCAACACGGCGCCGCAGTTCTCGAGCTACCCGCCGCCCGCCGCCACCTCGTCCGCCTTCCTCGGCTCGAGCCCGACCCGCCACCTCAGTATCCGCACCGACGTCCACGTCAACCAGTACCACTACGACGGCCTCGAGACGCCCCTGTCGGCGTCGCCCTGGACCGCCTACGGCTCGACCGAGCCGACTTCCGCCCACTCGGTCGACGCCGTCGCGCTCGAGCCCGTCGTCGAGGCGACGTCGTACGGTACGACGGCGCCGCTCGCAGTGCCGGGTGCGCCTGAAGGTCAAGGGCAGGTCGTCGCACCCGTCGCGGCGTCGGCCGCCGGCGCGTTCGGAAGCGCCCAATGCTCGTTCCAGGCGCTCGCCGTGCACGACGGCCTGCGCGCCCACTACCAGAGCTTTGGGGCCGGCATGAGCGTGGCGGAGCGGGTCAGCATGGAGGCGCTCATCGGTGGTTCCGCAAAGGTGCTCGCCTCGCTTCACGAGCTGTCGGGCACCCTCGCCAGTCAGGCGTCGACGCCGCAGTGAGCGGGTCGGCCAGATCTCTCCTTTCGTCTCTCTTCTCTTCTCTTTTCTGTCAGTACCCCCCTATCAGTCGGTAACTATGCGCGTTGGTCCGTCTAGCCTGTGCGAAAGAGCCAGAGAGAGTCTCGAAAACGAAGCCGCAGTTGGTCCCGCGAGGTTCGAGCGAGCTGCGCAGGAGCCAGGTCGAGCTGGACCTCGTCGAGAGCACGCGCAGCAGTACGTAGCGAGCGTGTACAGGCCAACTGCTGCTGTCGGCAAAGCTGGGAAAGCGCTCGAACCCCGAACGCGAGCTGGTCTTCGGACTGCGAACCACCTTCGTGTGTACGGCTCTGGCTCCGGGACGACGTTCTGCTGCTCTCGCTCGGCATTACAAGGATCTACAACGCTCCTCTCTCGACGTACCGCCATGCCACAGCTCCCTGGCAGCACGCCTCGGCTGCCTGCGGAGGTTCGCGCCATCGCTCGACAGTCGACGACCCGCCTGCTGCCCTGCTCGCGATCCATGCACCCTGTATCTTCCTCCCGCTGCCCAGACCGAAGCCCTGCACGCGCTGTCGGCGCCTCGAGGTGCGACGACGCGAGCGACGAGAGGGAGGAGAGGGCAGAGAGACAAGGGGACGCACAACAAGGCCGCCGAGTGCTGCAAGAGGGCCGGTAGTGGCTCTTGATAGCCCTGCGCGAGTCTTGCGAGGCGGCTCTGCTCGCCTGTTGATGCGAGTGGTCGGCGAGCGAGCGTCAAGAGCGGCGAGCGGAGAGGAGAGGGGCGGGGGATGCGGGCACGGCGCAGCGGGTGGCGAAAAGGTGCTGGGTCGACCGAGGGGCAGCTGCTAGCCCTTTGAGCGCAGTCGTTGCAGCAGTACAGGCTGGTGGGCCGTGTGCAGCCGAGCCTTCCGCCTCATCACTCGCAGCCTCCCTCACGGCTCTCCCTCTCGACTACATCCTCCTCTTTGCTCTATGTGAAGAGTCGAGCAGCTCGTGCACCGCCCTGCTCATCACATGCACCACCGGCCCTTCCATCTGCCTTGACGGCGCGGCCCCGCGGTCCCTCATCCAGCTCGGTGCCTCAACTCGTCCAACGACGGCTCTCCTGTGCGTCCCTCGCTTCTTGTGTCTGTGCGTCCGCCCTCAAACCTCTCTCAAGCAATGACTGACCCACCTCGTCCCCTCCTCGCAGCCGGACTCGGCCGCGCCGACGACCTCAAACCTTGCACCTCCCCCATCTTCCTCCTCGCCATCTTTCGTCTGTGGCAGCTCAATTCGCCGAGCCTACTGGGCGCAAGAGCTCACGGACTGCTGTCTCGAGCGCTTGAACATGGTGCGTCCCTCTCTCTGTCCTCGATACGCGAAAGTCGGCTCACCTTCTCCCGCCCCTCCCTCCTCTGCAGATCCTCTGAGTCTCGAGCTGTCGTCAAAATTCTCGCGCCATCAGGGTCCAGCTGCGCGTCATCACGAGGAGCTTCATCGTCGCGCCCAATTGCCGTCGAGACTGGAGGGAAGGACGAGCGGGTGCGTCTCCTCTTCCTCCTCCTCTCCCTCTCTGCCGCCATTTCGTCTCGTCTCGAGCGAGGAGCTAACCTTGTATCGCACTCTTGCCCTCCATCTCTTTCTGCAGGTTCGACGGGCACGGGCTCGAGGACGAGGGCGGCATCGGCCACGTCGCGACGATACCTCGTCTCCCGCCTTCTCGACCGTTCAGCGCCAGTAGCAGCCCGCAACTGCAACGATCGACCCTCTTTACCGCAACGAGAATCTCGAGACCTCCTTCCCGTGCCGCTCACGAGAGTTCCACCCGCGCAGATGCGAGACTCGGACGCGCTGGCGTCCGTACGCCGGCACCGCGCACGCACCCCATGCCGGCACGCCTCCTGAGCGGCACCCCTGCGAGCGGCGTCTTACCGACGGCATCGTGGGGGACGCTTCAGCGGCACGTCGAGCGATCGGCGGCATGTCTCGCGGAACCCTGTTTGTGTGCGCGCAGGCCACTCGAGCGGGCTCGCGCTCGGCATCATTCCTCTTCCCTCTTGCCCTCACCTCCCGCCGACCCCCTCTCCCGCGCCCTTCGCCCCGACATCGCCATGGGCAAGGTCAAGACCGGCCGCAGACCGGGCGCGTCCGCCAACAACGACCGCACGCCCGAGCAGTGGACCGCGTTCGTCGCCGAGGGTTCCGCCGCTCAAAAGCTCGCGCACGAGACGAGACGAGGGGCACCGCGTCCGACGCGACCCCAAGGTCTGCGGCTCCCCTCACCAGGGCGGCGCGCCGTGCCAGAACCGGGTCGACCGCTGGCGCACGCGCCACGGCTTCATCGGGCCCTGCTCTCACTGCGAGTACCTTGTGCGTCCCTTCTTCCCTTTTCTCTCTCCTCTCGTGCGCTCGAACTGAAGCCCTTGCCCTGCAGCGCAAGGGTGGACCCGCAGGCGTGCTCCACCTGGCCGAGGTGCGTTCGCGCTCTCCCTCTTCCCTCGGGCTTTGGAAGCCGCCCACTGACAAACCTTGGCTACAGATCCGCCGCAAGCGTCAAGCTGTCGTCGACCAACTCGCCGCCGACGCCGCAGCCGGCCTGCCGCCGCCGCCAAAGGTGCCGCTCCGCTACTCGAGTGCGTCCTCCTCTCTCTCTTTCGAGGCTCTCTCTCTTTCGAGGCTCTCTCCCTCGACGAGGCCTGACGGTCCACCTTCCTCGCGTGCCAGAAATCACGAAATGGCCCGGCGAGCCCGACAAGAAGAAGGAGAAGAAGGCCGAGGGCAAGGGCAAGAAGGCGGCAACGGCGAGCGACTCGGACGACCACGACGACGCCGCCAAGATGAACGTGTCCAAGGTCCGTGCTTCCTCTCTCCCTTCTGTGACTGCGACGCCTCACTGACTCGCCGCCAATTTCCTCCTTTCGCCGACCCTGCAGGAGGCGCTCGACGACCAGCCCGTCGACCAGACGATCGAGACGCCCGACTTTTTCCGCGGCACCAACGTCCCGTTCCCGAAGGGCGACCGCGTCACCGTGCGCGAGGACCGCAAGAACGTCACGCTCCACAAGATTTACGGCTGCGAGCGCGAGTTCAACCTGCCGCCGCCGTACAAGTGCAGCGACTGCGACGAGCCCATGGACTACCAGAAGGGCGACGCCATCCAGTACTTCATCCGTCGCGGCCAGCTCATCGTCTCGTACCACTACATGGGCAACGCTCACTGCCGAGCCTGCAAGAGGAAGGCCCTTGGCGAGACGGTGCGTCCCCTTTCTCGCGTTCGACCTTCTCAAGTCGAGCTCGGAGCTGACTTTCGCCCCTGCACCCTGTCGCAGGAATTCCCCGACGGCAGCGAGGTGCGTCCTCCCTCCTCTACGAGTCTCTCTTTTGCGACCCTCGAACGTCTCTGACCCTGTCGTGGTTCCCCATCCCCCTTCTCGCTCGCCTTTCCTCCCCGCCTTCCTCACATCGCGCAGGCACGCGCAAAGGGGCGCATCGCGAGCCTCAACAAGTTCCGCGACGACCCGCTCGCGTACCTCAACAGCACCGCCAAGAGCTGCCTCGTCCGCATCCGCTGGCGCGAGAAGGACGACGAGACGCCCGAGGGCAAGCGCTTCGAAAACAACTTCAACAACGTCGCCGACGCGCAGCAGGCCATCGCTGCGGCGCTCCTCAAGGCCGTCGACCCGGGCATGGAGAACGGCGTCCCCGGCAACGAGCTCATCACGTCGCGCGTCCTGTGGTTCAACAAGGTCGTCGTCAACGAGCGTCTCGAGGCGGTCATGAAGATCAAGTCGCGCATCACGGGCCGCCCGATGCGCTGGGGCGTCGACGACAAGAACCCGGCCACGGTTCGTCCCCTCTTCCACTCTCGCGCTCGACAGGAGGTCCACGACTGCGACTGACTCGAGCTCGTCGAGCTGCGCAGGTCTCGCTCGACCGCATCTACTCGGACCTGCAGTACCACGACGCCGAGCAGCTTCTGCAGCTCATCGAGTGGGGCTGGAACTGGTGCGTCCCCTCTTCCCTACCCTTGGTTTCCCGCTCGTCCTCGAGCAGCACTGAGTCTCCTCTCGTCTGCCTCCCTCCTACTCTCGCTGTTCGTCCCCTCGTCATACTCTCGTCCTCCTTCCTGCAGTGCCTTCCAGGACGCTCCGCCCGAGCAGCGTGCCGAGATGCTGCGCGTCTCGTTCGCTCCTCTTCGCAACGTCGCGAGCGCCGCCATGCGCGTCCAGGAGTACCACACGCCCGAGATCGACCGAGGGCGCCGTCAAGAGCTCTCGGGCACGATCGAGGCGGACGAGGCGCTCGTCAAGTCGTACGGCTACAGCCGCTCGGACGCGCTCGAGCGCTGGGACAAGGCGGCCGACGGCCACGGCGCGATGAAGGCCGTCTACGCCATGCAGGCGAGGCGTCCGACGCGCCTCAACCGCGACGGCGTCCTCGGCGACACGGTCGACAAGCGCGAGTGGGCGGGCACGGCGGCGAGCGACGCCGAGCACGCCAAGGCGGGCCGCTCATTCTTCGTCGCCAGCGGCCTCATCTGCGCCGTCACGGGCTTCAAGGAGGACCACGCGCTCGGGCTTTCGCTCGAGACGGATCGGTGCGCCCCGTTTTCTCAATCTCTACCTCCCTCCTTCCTCGTCCTCCTCGGCGAGAACTCGGACTGACGTCGCTCTCTCCCTCCTCCTCCCTCCTCGCAGCCTCACCGACGACATGGACTACTCGGCCGAGAACTGCGTCGTCATGTTCAAGCACTGCAACCGCTTCAAGGGCCAGCTCCCGCACACCAAGACGCTCGCCAAGTTCCTCGCGTTTGTCAAGAAGGTCCCGCACCTCAAGGCCATCTACGACGAGCAGGGCCTGCGCTACGCAGTCACGCAGTACGTCGCCGAGGAGATGCAGCACGGGCCCGGCCTGTACCCGGCCGTCCGCGCCGACTCGTCCGCCTCGTCGCCCGAGGTCGACTCGTCGCTCGAGGTCGAGCCCGACACCGCCCCGAGCCGCTCGCCCTCGCCCGAGCTCGCCATGCCCACCTCGACCGCCGACCTCGGCTTCTCGCCGCCGTCGCCTCGCCTCCCCGGCGCCTCGTCGCCCTCGGCCTCGTCGCTCGCCTCGTCGCTCGCCTCGCCTCTCGCCTCGCCTCTCGTCCCGACCGGCGGCACGCCCGCTCTCGCCCTCGACCCGTCCACGTTGTCGCACGACACGTCGTCGGCGTCGTCGAGCGGCGACAAGTCCGGCCTCGTCGCGCCGTCGCAGCCCGACCTCGCGCTCGTCACGGTCGGCGGCTCGCGCTCGAGCGCCGTCGACGGCGGGCTCGGCACGACGCCCTCGCAGGTCGACGGCGACGGCGACACGGCGATGGCGACGCACGACGGCCTCGAGACGGTCGCGCTTCAGCAGTCGTCGTCTTCGGCGGCGGGTTCGACCTCGGGCTCGGGCCTCGACTCGGCCAACTCGACGTCGAGCTCGCTGTTCGGCCCGGTTCCCTCGGCGGCGTCGGTTCGCCGCAAGGTCAAGGCGTCGACGGCGTCGGCGGTGAGCAGCTCGGGCGGCCACGTCGCGAGCGGCTCGACGGCGAGGCGTCCGGCGCCGGTCGTCAACCTCGTGTCGAAGCACTTCTCGGACCGCACCAAGGCGCGCGACGAGCGCGAGAAGGTGCGTCTCCCCTTTTCTCTCTCTCTCTCGCTCTCTCTCTCTTTCTCGCCTCTCGCGCGCACCCCTCGTCGCACTCGGAATTGACGATTCGCCCCCTCTCTCCCCCTTCTGCCTCTCGCCCGCCTGCAGCTCCCGGCGCAGCACTTCGACAAGCGCGGCAAGCCGTACGCCCGCTACCTCCACCTCTACAAGCGCGACAAGCACGGTTACTGGTGCAGCGTCTGAGTGCCGAGGAGCGGTCGAGGTGCGTCTCTCTCTCTCCCTCTCTCTCCCTCTTTCGGCTCCCTCAGCGTTCGTCGACACTGACCCTTCTTTCATCCTGCAGGCGACGGCGACGGCGACGGCGAGGAGGAAGGGTGGACGAGGAGGAGGAGGAGGAGGAGGAGGAGGACGAAAGAGCTGAGCGCCGGCGCTCAAGGCTCGACCAGTTCTACCTAGACTTCTCGCTTGAATCTTGATTGCGTTCGTGTCCCTCTTGCGCCTCGGCACTTCCTGGCCGCGAGGACGAGAGAGCGAGAGCGTCTTTGCGCCTGTACGAGGGACGAGGCTGCGAGCCTTTGCGAGTCGCGCTCGCCTTCGAGTCGGGCGACGAACCGAGGAGAGCGCACGTTCCTCTCGCCGCGAAAAAGGCTTTTTCTCTCTCTCTCGCTCGTTGCTGAGACGCACACAGAGACGGACTGGTGAGAGTGCACTGCATTTCGTGTCGGTCGCTGTACAGGAGCGAGGAGGGGGAGCACGCGCTCACGCCTTCTCGAGGACGGTGAGGAGCGCCTTGGCCATGCCCGACGCACTCGCGGGGTTCCCCGCCGTGATCAATTGTCCGTCGACGACCACCTCCTCGGCCCACGCCTTGCGGGTGAGCTGGAAGTCTGCGCCCTTGTTGCGCAACTCGGTCTCGACGAGGAAGGGGATCGAGTCGACGAGTCCCGCCTGGCGCTCCTCGTCGTCCGAGAAGCACGTGATCTGTCGTCGCGCACAGAGGTGCGTCAGGTGCTGTGCGAGGCATGTAGGAGAGGCGAGAAAGGAGGGCGCACCTTCTTGCCCTTGACGAACGGCTCGCCCGACTTGGGGTCGGTCACGTTGAGGAAGACGGTCGGGCCTGCGGTCGGACGGCGAGGGTCGGTTCGGTGGCTTCACGAGGAGCAGACGAAAGTGAGAAGGACGCACCGTGGCAGACCGACGCGACGGGCTTGCCCGCCTTGAGGAACGACTCGATGAGCGCGATCGAGTCCTTGTCGGTGGTGAGGTCCTGTGAGGCCAAGAGGATGAGCGCCCGCTCGCCGCAGCGCACGAAGCTTATAGACTCAAAAAAATAGGCGCGTGCCCTCCGGGAAGTGCAAGCGCGGCGTAGTCGGCCTCCTTGACGTCCGTGATCTGCGGGAGGGAGGAAAGGGTTGGCGACGACGCCGAGGAGAGAGGGAAAGAGAGGGGAGCGCACCTTCTTAGTGTTCGCGAACAGCTGCTTGGGCTCGTCCTCGTTGAGGAACTTGATCGAGTCCGAGTCCTCCCTGCGGCGGCGAGGAAAGGAGGGAGTCAGGGAGACAGCGCGACAGGGGGAGGGACGACAGGCGAGCGAGCGACGCACTTGAACGCCTCGACGCTCGACGGGTCGAGCGGAGCCTTGCCTCCCTGCGCGCAAGTAAGAAAGGGTCAGTCAAGGCCGCCGTTGGCAGAACGACGGTCGAGAGGAGAGAGACTCGCCTTGGGGGAAGCGACGTCGATCTTGTAGCCGGCGTTCTTGAGGACGTAGTACGGGTGAGCAGCCTCGGGCCTGCGAGTCGTGACAGGGGTCAGCTCGGGATCGAGGGCACCGCGCGACGGCAGGCCCTGGCTGTGCGCCGACACAGCAACCGCAAGACGGCGCATCGCCGCGAGGGGTCGGCGGCCACGGCCGATGCTGCACGAAGCGAGAGGGAGGAAACACGAGACTCAACAGGTAGTAGCCGGTGGGCTTGCCGTCGAGGAACTGGTCGTGCGACGAGACGACAAAGAGGATGTTCTGCGGGATGAGGACGGGGAGGTGAGCTCCGTCGCAAGAACCGACTCGACTGCTGTGCTCGACGCGCGTTCGTGCTCCTGCCCTCCCACCAGGCCGTCCTCGAGAGTCCCTCTGGCCGGGCTCGCAAGCCAGGGCTCAGGCGGAAGGGTGCGCGTCATCGAGGAAGGGTGGGGAGATGAAGGTGGGACTGGGGAGAGAGAGGGGGGCGGGGCGCACCTTGTTGGCGGCCATGGCTGTAGTTGCTGGGCAGTCGGGTGCAAAGGTGCGTGGAGGAAGCAAGAGGCGAGAAGAGCGGGCGCAACGTGTGCAGCGAGACTCGGTCAGCGTCGCCGCGCTTCGTCGCGGACAAGTGGCCGAAGCTTCTCTCGGACAGCGTCGTCTCGCCTTTTTTTGCGAAGGGTTCTTTCGCAGTCCTGGCGACACGGTCGCTGGCGTGCACAGAGGAGAGTACTGTACATAAAGACGCGCGAGAGGGCCACCGCCGCCGCTCACCCCGCCGGCCGCATCCTCGCCCGCTGCACCGGCTGCTCCTCGACTGCGCCATACCCAGCTCGAGCACCACGCGCAAGCCCCTGCTGCTCCTGCGCCCGCTCAGCCGCCGAGCTACCCGCTGCGTCTGCTCCCACCGCCTCGCCACGACCGCCGGCCGCCTCGGCGCCCTCGTCCTCCGTCTCGCCGAGCGAGTCCCACCCGGCCTCCTGGCTGCAGCACGGCGCCGCACACGGGCAGCACGCGCCGCAAGAGTCCCGCACGAGGCTCGTCTCTGCGCGTGCGAGGGCCGCCCGGGTCAGCTTCGAGGGCGCGGCGAGGGGCGTTGAGGGAAAGGGGGGGCAACGCACGCGTCTCGGCGCACGACTGGAGGATGCCGTCGCAGATGGTGCCGATGAGCTGGGCGACGAGGTCCATGGGGACGGGCGCGCGGTGCTCGGGGCGGTGCTCAGGGCGGGAGCTCGCTCGCCTCCTCAACTCGGCCGCCAACCTTGGGCTATTTGCGGTCCGGCCCGTACCTCCAGCGCCCTCTCTCTCTCTCTCTCTCTCTCTCTTTTCGACCATTCACCACGTCCGACTGGTCACACCGCCGGCCCTCGACCTTGACCCGCCCACGGCCGCACCTCGACCCGCTCGCTCCGAGGACCACCGCCCCCGTCGCCCCAGCCCCGAGCCGCTCTGCAACATGCCCGCCCGCTCGCACGACCACCTGTCGGACCGGACGGTCCTCGTCATCAGCCTGGCCATCTATGCCGCCAACGCGTTCCTCCTCGCGCCCTCGACCCGGGACTGGTTCGGGTTCCTCGCCTCGTCGCTCCTCCTCGTCGTCGTCAACTGCGCCGCGGTCGAGTGCGCCTTTGTCGCCGACCGTCGCAAGCTCGTCGTCGCACAGATCGTCTCGATCAGCGCCATGATCCTCGTCGTCGTCCTCGGGTTCTTCCTCCTCGTCACGTCCCAAGAGGCCGAGCGCGTGCGCGACAAGGTGTACCCGGTCGTGCTCGCGCTCTACATCTTTGTCACGTTCCTCATCACGCGATGCAGCCTCGCGGAGCAGGAGGACTCGACGGCGGCGGTGGCGGCCGAGGAGGGACAGGCCGGCGGCGGCGCGGCGGGCGAGGGCAGCAGCGAGCGCGCCGACGGTGTGAGGGCGGCGACGGCGGCGGCGGCGGCGGCTGACGGCGCGAGCGACGTCTGGGCGGGCGAGGCGAGCGGGCAGTCGGCCAAGGGAGGCTTCTTCTCGAGTGCGCCCCCCCCTCTCTCTCTCCTCGACTCTTCGACCGAGCTGCACTGACCCTCTGCGTCGGCGTGCAGGTGCCCCTCCAGCGCCCCCTGGCTACGCGGCAGTCCCGTCGGCCGAGCAGTAGCCGTGCCGCGTCGCTCGTCAACGACCCGCGCCCAGACCTCCTCGTCCTCCCCTCGACGCCTGCGACCGTCTCTTCCCTCGTCGCCCTGTGTCCCGATCCGTTTCCTGTAGCACTCTCGCCGTCCTTGTCAAGCCAGCTGTCCGATTTGCCTGCGTCGAGAGTGGCTCGCGGCCTCGTCGGCGAGGAGAGCGAGAACGGCCTCGACATTGTCCAGCAACCGCCTCGGCAGACATGCTTACAGCCTGTACGACGCTAGCCTGAGCACCCTGGCAAGCGTACAGGGCGCCCGGAAGCGAGCGAGGCCACGCTCATCGCCAAGTTCCCGCCGCCGCCCCGCTCCTCTCCTCACCACACGCTCACGTCGCCACCATGAGCTCCCGAGACCACCGCGACTCGGACCGAGACGACCGCACTCGCGACCGCCCCTCGTCGTCCCGCCGCCGTTCCGCCTCGCCTCCTCATCGCTCCTCCTCCCGCCGCGACGACCGCGACCGCGACCCGAAGCGCGATCGCCGCGACGACGACCACCACGACCGCGACCGCGAGCGTCGCAGCGACCGGGACCGCGACCGCGACCGCCCGCGCGACGGCGTCAGGGAGCGGCACCGCGAGCGGGAGCGCGGGGGAGATGAGCGGCGCAGCAGTCGGCGGGAGAGGAGCAGGAGTCGCAGCCAGGAGCGCAGCTCGAGGGATAAGGACCGCGAGTCCAAGAAGTGCGTCCCGTGCCCTCTCTTGCTCGCCCGTGGCCGTGTCGAGGTGGGCCTCCTCCGTCGTCTCGAGCACCTGGACTGACCCTCTCTCCCTCCTTCCCTCCTTCCCCGTGCGCCCCTCTGCACCGCAGGCACCGCCACCGCGAGACGTCCGAGGAGCGCCGAGCCCGCAAAGCAGCGCGCAAAGCCGAGAAGGCCGCCGACGCCGCCCTCCTGCTCCCCGAGGATGCCCGCCAGGCCGCGGCCGAGGTCGCGTTCTACTCGGCGCAGGACAACCCGTTCCACGACGCCAACCTCGGCGACAAGTTTGTGTGGGGCAAGAAGCGCGAGAAGGAGCGCAAGATGGGCATGACGCCCGAGGAGGCGGCCAAGCGGGACCGCGAGCGCGCGTACGAGAGCCAGGTGCGTCCCTTGCTCTCTCTCTCGCTCTCTCCCACTTTCACGGTCTCTGACCACAACTTGCCAACCCGTGCCGCAGCAAGAGATCGAGCGCCTCAACGTCCGCCGTGCGCAGCGCGAGGAAGAGTTCAAGCTGCGCGAGGCCGAGTCGATGCGCGCCGCGCGCGACGCCGAGTCGGCGCAGATGGCGGCCTGGATCGATCGCGAGGACGACTTTCACCTCGAGCAGGCCAAGAAGCGCGCCGAGATCCGGGTCCGCGAGCGCCGCGCCAAGCCGATCGACTACCTCGCGCTCAACCTCAAGTGGAGCCAGCCGCCGCTGCAACCGGGCGACGAGGGCTACGACGAGGACGACGAGGACGAGGGCGAGGGCCTCGAGGTCGACCTCGAGGAGCCGTACGCCATCTTCGAGGTGCGCCCCCTCTCTCTCCTCGCGCTCAGCCCGCCTCCCCTCGTGCGAGTCTCTGACCCTCGGCCCGCCCGCAGCACCTCACGCTCGAAGACGCCGAGGAGCTCCACGACGACATCAAGATGTACCTCCAACTCGAAAAGATCGAGGCGCACACCGAGTTCTGGCGCGCGCTCCTCATCGTGTCGTCGGCGTCGCTCGAGGCCCTGCGCGAGGAGCGCGCGATCGGCGTCAACGCGTACGCGGCGCAGAGCCGGGCCAACGCGGCGGTCAAGGCCGAGATCCAGCGCCTCCTGAGCGGCAAGTCGTTCGACCAGCTCGTCCAGCTGCAGCAGCAGGTCCAGGGCAAGCTCGCGAGCGGCGAGGTCATCGACGTCGAGTACTGGGAGGGCCTCCTCAAGGAGCTCGTCGTGTGGAAGGCCAAGGCCAAGTTGCGCGACATGCACGAGGTCGTCCTGTTCAACCGCCTCGAGCAGCTGCGCAAGAAGCAGCGCGACGAGGCGCTCCGGTACGCCGAGGAGGTCAAGAACGCGCTCGCCGGCCCGTCCGCGCCCGCCAAGGACGACCACGACGACGACGACGACGAGATGGACGTCGAGGACGACGAGGCCGAGGAGGTCGGCGAGCCGTCGGCGCCGGCCGTCGTCGCCGACGCGTGGAACCCCGAGTGGGAGCCGGCGCTCCTCAAGCGCATCCCCGAGGAGTACCGCCTGTGCCAGGTCGTCGACTTTGCGTCGGACCGCGCCCAGCTGTACGCGGCCCGGCGCGCCGTCGCCCAGGCGCGGTTCGTCGTCAAGCCGCGCGGGCCCTCGGGCGCCGAGGGCGACGGCGCCGCGAGCAAGGACGACGCAATCTACCAGGCGGCGGTCGGCCAAGGGTTCGATGAGGAGGAAGAGCTGTTCAACCTCGAGGCCGAGATGTCGAGGCCGAGCTACAGCTGGGAGGACAAGTACCGCCCGCGCAAGCCACGCTACTTCAACAAGGTCCACACGGGCTACGAGTGGAACAAGTACAACCAGACCCACTATGAGTGCGTCCCTCTCTCTCTTCCTTTCTACTGGCCGTCCTCGTCGTCGTCGTCGTCGTG
Source organism: Rhodotorula graminis WP1 (assembly GCF_001329695.1). Taxonomy (NCBI): domain Eukaryota; kingdom Fungi; phylum Basidiomycota; class Microbotryomycetes; order Sporidiobolales; family Sporidiobolaceae; genus Rhodotorula; species Rhodotorula graminis. The sequence continues at coordinate 865,450 of NW_017264928.1, read as the reverse complement.
GTCGGGCCTCGTCGAGGTCGTCACTGACCTTCTTTCCCTCTCCGCAGCTCGGACAACCCTCCGCCCAAGGTCGTGCAGGGCTACAAGTTCAACATTTTCTATCCCGACCTCATCGACAAGACCAAGGCGCCTCGTGCGTCCCTCGTTTCGCTCCCTCCCCCGAGACTCGGCCCTCACCGTCCCTCGCCTCGCGCCCCATGCAGAGTACCGCATCATCAAGAACAAGGAGAACCCCGACATCTGCACCATCACGTTCTCAGCGGGCCCACCGTACGAGGACATTGCGTTCACGATCGTCAACAAGCAGTGGGAGCACTCGCACAAGCGCGGGTTCCGCAGCTCGTTCGACCGCGGCGTCCTCCAGCTCCACTTCTCGTTCAGGTGCGTCCCATCTCTCTCTCGTCCTCTCTTGTACACCGTCGTCGAGCGCTGGAGCTGACCCACTCGTTCGTCTCGCAGGCGCACCATGTACCGCAAGTGAGGAGGCCACCAGGAGGAGGAGCGAGGCGGCAATGCATGCTTTCGTCTGCCTGCTTGCGCCCATCTTCCTGTGTGCGATCTCACGAGAGACTTGCGCACGAGGCAAGAGCCGAGAGCGACTGAGAGAGACGACTCAGACCGGGACGAGGCGGTGCCGGCTCTCGAGGACGCTCGCCCACGACCACCTCGCATCCCGGCTTGCGACCCTGCTGCATGTGGTCCAGGGTCGCCAAACTCGCGTCTCCTGCGCCACGCAAGCCCGCCGCACCCGTCACCCCGCAGCTCTCGACCCCGGACGTCGTCGCCCAACTCGAAGCGCTCCTCGCCTCGTCCCCGGCACCAGCAGCAGTCGCCCCAGCCCTCGACCAGCTCCTCGATGCTCTCAAGGCCGACTCGGCTCAGGCGACGACCGCCGACGTGCTCCCCGAAGGGATCGAGCACTTGCTCCGCGAGGGCAGCCTCGGCACGCTCGTGGGCCTCGTCGAGCACGACGCCGGCCTGCGCGAGGAGCTCGTAAGGTGGTACGGCCGCGCCATCATCGAGCTCGACGAGGGCTGGCTGTCGCACAGCGCCGTCAACCGCCCATTGTGAGCACCACGTTCCCCTCCTCTTTCGTCCGCTCCTCCGTGCAACTCTCGCTCACCTCGCACACGTCCTGCAGAGTGCGGCTACTGCGACGATGCGTCGACGAGGAGGGCGGTCTGAGCCGAGCAGAAGAGCTCGTCGTCGTCCAGGTCATGTGCACGGTCGCCGCCCGGATCAAGACGGTGCGTCCCTGTCGCCTCACCTTCTGCGCGCCCCGCCGCTCACCAGCCCACCGCCTGCAGAGACCAGAGCTCCTCGCCATCTTCTTCCGCGAGAAACCGCCTCGAGCGAGCAAGAAGGACGCCGCCGCCAACCGCCCGATCCCGTTGTCGAGCCTGTCCGACCCTCCCGTCTCGCCCACCCTGTCGCAGGCGACCATGAGCGACACCTCGTTCGCCTTCAGCACGTCGCACACGTCGGCCGGCTCGCCACGCCGCCGAGCCGAGCACGACTTCCTCTTGTTCTCGTACCTGCTCCGGTTCATCCATCGCGAGGGCGACGTCGGCGACTCGGCACGCGAGGGCGTCCTGTCGCTCGTCGACGTCGCGCTCGGCTACCCGGCCCAGTACACGCCGTCACTCGACACGTCGGGCGGCCTGTCGCCCATGACGACCGCGCCGGCTGCCGCTCGCGAGGCGGTCCTCGCCTTTGCCGAGTACCTCCTCGACTCGGACTTTGCCGACGTCCTCGGCGCGGGCCTCGGCGCGCTGTACGGCCTGCTGCCGACCAAGCTCGTCGTCCGCGCCGACGCGACCGCCACGAGCGGGACCGCGCCGGGCGAGGCGCAGGTGACCGGCGGCATGGTCCTCGGCGGCATGGGCGCCCTACACGGCGATGAGGCCGACGCCGAGGCCGCCGAGCGCCGGCGCGAGGACGACGAGGCGCGCCTGCGCGCCGAGGGCTACGGCGTCACGGGCACGGCCGAGTTCCGCGACGGCCTCGACGGGTTCCTCAAGCTCGTCGAGTTCACACGCGACGTCCTGCGGCGCTGCACCGACGGGCTCGCGCTCGGCGACAAGGTCGACAGCGACGACGCACGGCAGCAGCACCTCGTCATGACGGCGCTCACGGGCGCCATCCTGTCGGCCGTGCGCGAGCTGTTCCTCCAGAGCGTCCTGTACCCGTCCGTCCTCGAGTGCTCCGACGCCGACGGGTCGGCTGTCGCCGTCCTGACGTACCTCGACGCGCTCCTCACCGTCGTGCCCGAGGGCTCGACGCTCGAGGCGGCCATCCTCGGGTACCTCCTCGCCGACGACACGGCGGCGGACCACGCCGCCTCGCCCGCCCCGCGCCGACCTCGCCCGGCGCACGCCTCGTCGTCGACGTCGACGCCGCCGACGCTCCTCAGCAAGGTCAAGCGGCGCAAGTCGTCGGCGCTCCTCCTCGTCGAGCGCACGGCGCCCTCGCCCGCCGCCGGCCGCGGCGGCGACTACTACACGTCGCACGGGCGGTTCAGCCTGCGCGACCTCCTCGTGTCGCACGTCAACTCGTCGTCGGCGTCGACGGCGGCGGCAGCGCTCAAGCTCCTTCAGACGGTCCTCGTGCGGCACGACCGGTGGAGCATGGCCCTCCTCGACCCGGTCCTGGACGAGGCGGCGACAAGCTTCCCGATCACGCTCCGCGCTCCGCCTGTCGCCCTTGACGACGACGACGACGACGACGAGTCGGACGATGAGCCGCCGCGACGGCATCCTGCGCTCGACACGGCCGATGATTCGGACTCGGACGAGTTTGTCTACCCGACGCACGACGGCCCGAGCACGCCTCGCACCGGTCGGTCCTCCGCCTTCGCCAAGACGCCCGCCGCCGCTCTACGTCCCCTCCTCGGCATGCCCCTCCCGTCCACGCCGTCCGTCGCGCTGCACCTCGACCTCCTCGACACGCTCCTCTCGCTCGTCGGCCGCATCGACCCGACCTACCGCCGCATGCGCGCCGTCGGCGGCGGCTCCGAGATGGTCACGACCGGGTTCGCCAACTACCTGCGCGACGCCGAGGCGAGCCTCGCGAGCGAGCTCGGGTTCCGGCGCGGCTTGCGCGCGTCGCCGGACGAGGCGCGCGAGGCGGCCGTCCCGCCCATCGAGCCGCGGCGACGGAGCACGCTCTTTGGCCCAAGCAAGCCGTCCCTGTCGGCGTGCGACTACGCGGCGGCCAAGACGGGCTACCGGCACAAGCTGCGGCCGACCGCCGAGCTCGTCGCGCTCCTCCTCGAGTCGCTCGCGGGCTTCTTCTCGCACTCGCCCGACGTCAACCTCGCCCTGACGGCCGTCCTCGCCGCGCTCGCCCTGTCGCCGTACCGGTCACTCGACGGGTGGCTCCTCCCCGTCGTTCGCCAGGTCAAGACGGCCGTGTCGGGCGCGAGCCCTCGGCCGAGGCGCTCGCCGAGGAGCGACGACGGCGACGACCGCAGCGACGACTACGAGGTCGACGAGCGCAGCCGTCATGCCGCGCTCCTCTCGCCGCACCCGACGCACGTCTTGACAGGCGCCGCATCCACCGGCACCGCTCCGCCGTCGGCGACCCGTGCCGCCCTCGCGTCGTCCGACTCGCTCCTGTCGACCCTCGACGCCCTCGCCGATTCGATCGAGCAGTACCGCCTCACGATCCCGCGGTTCGACAAGTACCTCGCCGAGCGGCGCGAGGGCCTCTTCTTTGCCGAGAACCTCGCCGAGGCGCTTGAGGGCGACGAGCTCGGCGCCGCACTCGACGACACGGCGTTCGCCCCGCCCAAACCGCCGGTGCTGCCGTCGCCCTCGCTCGACGCCGCAACCAAGAAGTCGCCCGCGCTCGGCGGCTTGGGCGGCTTCTTCTCGCCGCGCCGCCCGTCGGCCGCGCACCGCCGCACGCCGTCGACCCCGGCCGCGTCGTTCCACACCCCGCCGCGCTCGCACGCCCAGCGCACGAGCCACCTGCGCCGCTCGGCGTCGGACGAGTCGCTCGCGCCCGCGTCGCCGTCGCCCCGAGGAGGAGGAGGAGGGCTCGCGCCGCCGCCACCGCCGCGAGCGAGTGCGGGCCAGGGCCCGGCGTCGCCGTTCGCGGCGCACTACCGTGAGACGGGCGCCATCACGGTGACGCCTGTCGTCGTCGCGAGCCCGGCGCCGCGGCGGACAGTGGACGACGACGGCGAGGGCGACGAGCGCGAGGCGGTAGGTCCGCCCGACTCGCCGACTCGGAGGCTGTCGAGCCGGGCCCGTGCGGCGTCACCCTCGGCGCGCTCGTCGGCGTCGTCGTCGTTCCCGCCGCCTTCGACGACGGCCACGAGGCGCTCGCCGTCGACGGTGGCGGCGACGGCAACCGTGTCGCTGTCGACGGTGCTCGACAACGTGATCCTGCTCGAGGAGTTTGTCAAGGAGGTGGCGGCCATCGTACACGTGCGGCGCGCGGTCGGGATCGACGCCGTGCGCTTCGTCGAGTGAGGCCAGCTGGTGCCGGTGCGACGAGGGTGGGGAGCGCGCGAGGGGGCGGGAAGGTCTCGGAGGGAGATTGGCGATCCTGCGCGCGTCGAGAGGAGGCGGTGGAGGATGAGACGCGCTGATGAAGATACCCCCACCTCGCCCGTCCTCTCTGTTCTTTGATACCTCTGCATCGTCGTTATCCACATCGTTCGTCTCTGCTCGTACCGACCGAGAGAGAGAGACGGCGAGCGCAATGCCGAGTCGTCCAGTCATCGTTCCGGTCGCGCTCTCTCGCTCTCAATCGTCGCTGCTCGCTGTCCACCCAGCCTGCGCCTAGCACCGCTCCAGCGACGCACAGCAGTACCATCGAGCCCGCAAGCCCGTCGCACCGCCCGCCCGCGGCGTCGTCGCCCTCATCCGCAGCCGCCCCCGCCTGCTCACCGACGCGTCGTCGCCCCGACCTCGAACGCGCCCAGGCGGCCGTGGGACCCGGCGCAGCAGCATGGACGCCGAGCGACAAGCACATGCGGGTGTCGTGCCGGCTCAAGGCGAGGGCTCGCCTGCTCCAACAGGTGCGTCCGTCTCGTCCCGAGCCTCTCGACCGGGCGAGGCGCAGGCCTCTCGCCGTCGTCGGGGCCTTGCGTGCCTCGTGCGAGCAGGGTTAGGCTCAGACTCGCCTGTGAGCAGTCGTGCGCGCCCACTCGTGCCGCCGAGGCGGACCTGGCCCCCCCACTCTCCCTGCATCGCCTCCTCGTCCGCGAAACAGGCCCACTGACCCTCGCGCAAACGCGTATTCTCTCGCCCACAGCCGCCGCAGCAGTCGTCTATGGTCCCGCCAACAAGCCGCAAGTACCGCAACACGCGCTCCCGCTCTCGCCGCCCTTGACCGACGTCTCGGCCGCGGCGTCGACCGACAGCAGCCCAGCCACCATCTCGACGCCCCAGATGCCCGCCGGCACGCCGCCCATGTCGCCCGGCGCGAGCTCGACCCAGGGCATCGTCACGTCGCCGTTGCCGCCGTTCCCGGCCGAGGTCTTCAGCAACGTCCTGTCGTTCCTGTCGCAGAAGGACGCCGCGTCGCTGTGCCGCGTCTCGCGCTCGTGGAACCACCACATCTCGAACGACGCTCGCCTGTGGTCGACTCTCGTCGCGTACCTCGACGCGGACGACGACGCCATGTGCCAAGCCGTGTGTCTGCGCGCGGGCACGACCGGCGGCGGCATCAAGGGCGGCGGCGGCATCCGCCTGCTGCGCCTCGTCCTTCGTTCGGTCCGAGACCGTCAGGGTCGTCACGTGTCCGCGTTGCCCGCCGACTGGCTCGCCGAGCGCACGCGCTGGATCCTCGACCTCGTCGCCCAGGCGTCCGTCTCGGTCCCGGCGGCCGCGCACGGCCCGTCGGCAGCAGCGGCGCTGCCACGCCCCTGTTCGTCGTTGCGCACGTTGGACGTCGAGTTGTACCCGAACACGCAGGCGTCGCTGTACGTCCTCGACGTTGTCGGTCAGCTGAGCCTCGAGCCGACGTTTTGCAACTTGCGCAAGTGCGTCCCTCTCCCTCCCTCGTTCCTCCTCTTGGCGATAGAGCGGTCGACTGACATCCTCTCCTCCCCTGTGCGCGTACAGGGCGCGCTTCATCGTCGCAGCGCCCGGTTTGTACCTGTCGGGCGCGTTCCTCAAGATGTTCCCGACCGTCACGACGTTCGAGTTCAAGGCCCTTCCGCCCTCTCTCACCATCGCGCCTGTCGATGACCGGTCCTGGGTGTGGGAGAACCCGCTCGAGCAGGCCGTCACGTCGCTCGACCACCTCGAGACCCTCAGGCTCAGCCACGTCTACCTCGGCGACGAGATCGACCTGCCGAGGCTCCCGTCGCTCAAGCGCCTCGAGCTCCGCAACTCGACGTGGGAAGGCCGCGCCATCTTCCTCCTGTTGCGCCTCGCGCGCCGCACGCTCGAGTACATCTGCGTCGAACGCGTCGAGTTCGAGCCGGCGCACGACCAGGCCGAAGACTGGCTCGAGCACGTCCACGTCACGGACCCGTCGCTCGTCGAACCGGGCGACCTCGTGACGACGGGGCTGGCTCGGCCCTGGGCAGACGCCGTCCCGATCCTCCTCCCCGTCCTGCGCCAGCTCGAGGTGTACGGCCCGTCGCCGCCCTTTTTCGCCACGTTCGAGACGGCCGACACGTCCTCGTCGTACGACGACGACTACTACTCGTCGCCCGTCCTGTGCATGCCCGCCCTCGACCGGTGCGTCGTCGACGCTGTCGACGTCGAGTCGCTGTTCGAGGAGGACGCGCTCGGCGCCCTCGCCGTCCTCGGGCGCAACGCGCCCCTCGTGACGCACCTCGAGCTCCAGTCGCTCGACGTGTCCGACTGGCAGCTCCACTGCTGCCTCGCGAGCATGGCCGCCAAGGTCACGACGCTCGACCTGTACCAGTCGAGCATCACCGACTGGCTCGTCGTCCGCCTGCCCTCCCTCGTCCCGTCGCTCAAGGTCCTCGACGTGCGCTGCTGCGACGGCGTCTCGCCCCAGGGCGTCGCGCGCATGGTCGAGGTCATCCGCAACATCAACGACGAGGGCCAGTCCAAGGTCGAGAAGGTCTACGTCGACCCGCCGACGTCGGACAAAGCGCTCCCGGCGTACGAGTGGCTCGACTTTGTCGGCGTCCTCGAGCGCAACGAGGACGACTTTGAGGGCCACGGGCCTGTCCATGACGTCAAGCAGTGGCGCAAGTGGGTCAAGGAGGGCAAGAAGGACGAGGCGTGGGAGCACAAGGAGCTCCTCGCGAAGCTCGCGGCGGTCCAGCGCGAGCACGATGCTCTCGAGCGGGCACGCAGCGCGAGCCTGCTCGTCGGCGGCAGCGGCGAGAGCAGCAGTCGCAGCGGCGGCGGCGGCGGCGGCGGCGGCGGGCATGTCGGCGCGAGCGCGGCCGGCCCGTGCGTGTCGTTCGCCCCGCCGCGCGACGGACCGGCGTCGCACTCGCGGTCGGCGTTCGGGTCCTTCAACTCGTCGCCCATCATGCCGTTCGGCACGGCCCAGCCTACCTCGACGCCGATGCGGCACCAGTACCAGCAGTACGCCGTCCAGCCCGGCCGTCCTCAGCCGCCCGTCGTCCTCTCGTCGCACTTCCTGCCGTCCCTCCCCATCCATCGCCACCATCAGCAGCAGCAGCAGCCGTGGTCGCCGTCGCTGTCCTCCTCGGCGTACGAGCAGGCCCACACCTACTCGCCGACACCGCGCCCGTCGGCGCCTGCCCCTCCCGGTGCCTTCGTACCTCGAGTCGCGCCGTCCCTCGTCCCCATGCCGGCACGCCGCCACATGGCCGTCGCCGCCGCCGCCGACACCCGCTCCGAGACCTCGTCAATCGAGGACGCCGACGACCTCGAGGGTGACTACTCGTTCCTCGACAACGCCGACGGCGGCGCGGCGCACCTCGGCGTCGACTTTATGCGCGCGCAGCAGGACGAGCTCCAGCGCATGGAGGCGGCGAGGGACGACGAGATGCGCGCGCAGGTGCGGGCCGTCGTGCAGGCGGACCGCGACGCCCGGCTCGAGGCGGCGCAGGAGCAGGAGCGGGCGCGCGAGGCGCGCGAGCAGGACAGGAGGGACGAGGCGCAGGCGGCGGCGGTCCTCGTCCTCGCGCGGCGGCAGGGCTTCCAGCCGGCCCAGCCGGTCGGGCAGGCCGACGCCGCCGCGCCGCAGCCGCAGCCGCAGCCGACCCCGCCCGGCGGCGTCGTCTATCAGGGCTTCGCCAGCGACGGCGACAGCAGCACCGAGGGCGACGACGACGACATGGCGGCGCTGCACGGTGGGCCCGACGAGGACGGGCGCGACGAGTCGTTCGAGGCGCTCGTGTGACGAGGATGGTCTCCCCTTCCCCTCGCTCTGTATAGCTTTCTCTCCCCTGTGCACTCTCCCGTCTTTGCCCTCACTTCCCCCTCGTTCTGTCCTTCTCTGCAGCTTGGTAGCGAGTCCCGAAATGCAGCTCTCGTTCTGCGGCGAGCGACTTGGGGCACGAGCGAGAGCGAGGACTTGGGAAGGTCGACGCTCAACTTGCGGCGGGCGCTCGCTGCACGCTCTTCAGCTCGAGTGCTCGGAAGAGCCCAGAAAGCTTCAGCAAAGACCAACGACTCGCGAGAGGAGAGAGGCGAAGCGAGCGGCCGCCGGACCCTCCTCTCTTTCTCTCGCTCGCTGCGCACCTCGCTTGCCCTCGCCGGGACCAGCTCCGCGGCCCTCTCCAGCTACTTTATCGTCTCGCCCCGTCACACCGCCCCACCCTCTACCGACACCCCGTCGTCGCCGCGACCCGCCCCGCCTCCTCTCGCTCGACTCGCTCTCCCGGCCCGCCCTCGCACCAGCATGGACGAGCTCCGGTGCAACAGCCTGCGCTGCAGGAAGTCTCTCGCAGTCGAGGTGCGTCCCCGCTCTCTCTCTGTGCTCGGCGAGAAGGGCGAGAGCGGCGCGAGGTCGGGCGACTTGCACTTGGCGCGAGCTGACTCGGCTTTGCCACGCACACAGGGCACGTGCGTCCGGCTCGACATCGTCTCTGCAGGGTGACAGCGTCAGGGCAGACTCGTGAGCTGACACCTCGTCCTTTCCCCACCGCGCAGCGCCGTCGTGACGACTTGGTGAGCTCCCCTTTCCTCGGCGGCCTCACCTCTGCTGGACGCAGTCATTGACTCGGTACCTCGCGCGCACACAGCTCGCACATCTTCTGCATCGAGTGCGCCAACGCCCTCTTCTCGACGCCGCAAGTGTGCCCGGCGTGCGAGACGTCCCTTCCCGACCTGTGCGCTCGAGCCCTTTCCCTCCTCCTTTCCCTACACTCGCACTGACGTCCCTGCCGCAGCGACGACGTCGCGCAGATGACGTTCAACCCTCACGACTCGTGGAAGACGTCTATCCTGTCGGGCATGTCGCCGACGACCATCCTCGACATTGCGAGCCGGGCGCTCAACTTCTACACGTACCAGGTCCGGCCGCTTCTACCTGTCGAGGCTATATCGAGACCGACATACTGACGACGTACTCACCAGGTCCAACAAGAAGGAGCGTTCCAGGCGCTCATCACGAAGAACGCGCAGGAGGTGCGTCCCCCCTCGCCTTTCTCGCCTAGCGAGAGACGGACCTGACCGCTCTCTCGCCCGCAGCGCATCGCCGTTCTCGAGTCGCAGTGCAACACGATCACGCGCGATGCCCACGCCGAGATCCGCCTGCTCAAGGACCGCGTCAAGGCGGCCGAGGAGGGCCTCGCGCTCGAGCGCCGTCGCGCGCACGAGCTCCAAGAGACGCACCGGGCCAACGCCAAGGCGTACACCAAGCTCAAGGCGCAGTACGACAAGGCCAAGCAGCGCGCGCTGCTGCAGCCCGGCGAGGCGGCGTCGTTCCCGGCGGCGCTGCACGGCGTCGGCGCTGGCAGCACCCCTGCGCACACGCCTCGCGTCGGCAGCACTGCCCGCCAGACGTTCGTCGCCGCCGGCGCGCACTCGGCGCAGCAGCACCAGCAGCAGTACCGCGCGTCGAGCACGCTCAGCCACGCGCCGCAGCAGAACGTCGGCGCGAGCTGGACGCCGCACGGGCCCTCGCACGGCGCCGGTTCTCCCTACGCGCCCTCGCACCTGTGGCACGCCCAGCAGCAGCCGTCGAGCCGCAGCCGCCGCACCCTCGTCCCCGAGCCACCGCTCCAGCAGCAGCACCCGTCGGCCGCGTCTGGCGCCGGTCGCTTCTCGAACGCGAGCGGGTCGGGCTCGGGAGGAGGGAGGACGCCGGGCAGCGCAGGGAGCGCCGGCAGCGGGGGAGGAGGAGGAGGGCAGCACAAGGGCGGAGCGTACAGGGCGTCGCCCGGCGGCAGCGGCGCAGGAGCGAGCGGCTTCCTTGGCCAGCCGTCGGCGGGCGGAGGAGGGTTCGGTGGCGGCGGTCGCGGTGCGTCCTCTCTCTCTCTTCCTTCTCCTCTCAGTGGGTGCACACTGACGTTCTGCGTCCCGTGCAGGAGGATTCCGCCCTGCGCAGCCGCACTCGAGGCCGGGCGGGTGAGCCGCCTCCTTGCTCTCCTCCTCGACCACTTTCCGTCGTTCTCTCGCACCGGCCCTCTTTCCCCTCGCGCCTGTGCATCTTTGTCACGACTCGTCTAGCCCGCTTGTGCAACAGCAGACTCGAGAGTTCAGTTTCCGCACGCTGCCGTGGAAGAGAACCGAATCGTGGAGAGGGTCGTCGAAGGTCCGTGCACGCGAGCGGGTTCGAGGCGGTGCTAGAAAGTGACCGAGAGTTCGAGATCGCTCTGGCTAGAGGGGAGGCACGGATTGAGAAAGTGGGGGAGCTTTCGTCACTTCGGCCGAACTTCCTCACTCCTCTCCCTCTGCACCTCGCACCACCGCACACCGCACTACACACACAGCCATGGACAAGCTCACAGAAGCATCCGCATCTGCGCTCCAGCAGGCCATCGAGCTCGCCAAGGACAACGCGCACCCGCAAGTCGCACCCGTGCACCTCTTCTCCGCCCTTCTCTCGCCAACAACGAGCGCCACGGGCCAGACGAGCCAGACCCTGCTCCACTCGATCCTCAACAAGGGTGAGTCGCCTGCTCTCTGCCGGGTCCTGGAGCGCAGGGAGGTGTTGCGCTCCCTCCCCTCTCCCTCATCTCCTCGTCCTCGTCCTCCCCCCCACCTCGGCTCAACTTGCTGACCCTCTGCCTTGCCCTACCACCTTCCACCTCGTCCTGCCACGCCTTGCAACAGCCGGCGCACAACCTGAAATCGTCCAGCGCGGCCTCGCCAAGTACATCGTCCGCCTCCCGTCGCAAGAACCGCCTCCCGACGATGTCACCCTCACGCCCGCCTGCGCCAAGGTCATCAAGCAGGCCGAGCAGATCATGAAGGACAAGAACGACTCGTTCATCGCCCAGGACCACCTCATCCTCGCGTGCAGCCAGGACCCGTCCATCGTCGCCATCCTCAAGGACGCCGGCACCACGCCCGACGCCGTCAAGCGCGCCGCCGCCGCCGTCCGGGGTGGCAAGAAGGTGGATTCCCGCGGTTCGGAAGAAGGGTTCGAGGCGTTGAAGAAGTACGCCAAGGACCTGACGGCCGAGGCGGAAGCTGGACGGCTCGACCCAGTCATCGGCCGCGACGACGTGATCCGCCGCTGCATCCGCATCCTGTCGCGTCGCACCAAGAACAACCCGGTCCTGATCGGCGAGCCGGGCGTCGGCAAGACGGCTGTCGCTGAGGGCCTCGCGCAGCGCATCGTCGACCGCGACGTGCCGCCCAACCTCCTCGGCCGCCTGTGGAGCCTCGACGTTGGCGCTCTCATGGCGGGCGCCTCGTGAGTCTCTCTCTCCCTGTCTCGTCGTCTCACTCCTCCTCGAGCTCGTCACTGACTCATTGCCCCCTCGTCCCCTTCCCCCACCTCGTTCCCTCTCGCTCCCTCTTCCTCTCTTCCCTCCGACAGCTACAAGGGCCAGTACGAGGAGCGCATCAAGTCGGTCATTGACGAGTGCGAGAAGGCCGAGTCGGGCGTCATCCTGTTCATCGACGAGGTCCACCTCCTCATGGCCGGCCAAGGCTCGTCGGGCGGCGGCATGGACGCGGCCAACCTCCTCAAGCCCGCCATGGCGCGCGGCAAGATCCGCATCATCGCCGCGACGACCCTGAGCGAGTACCGCCAGTACATCGAGAAGGACGCCGCGTTCGAGCGTCGGTTCCAGCAGGTCATCGTCAACGAGCCGTCGGCCGCCGAGACCATCTCGATCCTGCGCGGCATCAAGGAGAAGTACGAGGTGCGTCCCTTGCTCTCTCTCTTTCTGCCACACACTGTCTCCCTCTCGACGTGAGCGAAAACTGACCCGCTGCTCGCCCCGCAGGTCCACCACGGCGTCACCATCCTCGACTCGGCCCTCGTCGCCGCCGCGACGCTCGCCCACCGCTACCTCACCTCGCGCCGCCTCCCGGACTCGGCCATCGACTGCATCGACGAGGCGTGCTCGGCCGTGCGCATCGCGCGCGAGTCGGCGCCCGAGGACGTCGACCGGCTCGAGCGCGCCAAGCTCCAGCTCGAGATTGAGCTGCACGCGCTCCAGGGCGAGCTCGCGCGCGACAAGAAGGACGAGGTGTCCAAGGCCAAGATCGAGGAGTGCAAGCAGGCCATTGCCAAGATTGACGACGAGCTCGCGCCCATCAAGGCGCGCTTCGAGGCCGAGAAGGCCAAGACGGAGGAGCTCAACCGCGTCCGCAAGCGCATCGACGAGCTCACGGCCAAGGCTGCCGACGCCGAGCGCAAGTACGAGTACGTCGCCCACCTTTCTCTTCCTCCCTCCCCCTCCCTCGGATACCTCGTACTGATGCCGTTCGTTCCCGCCACAGCCTCGCGACCGCTGCCGACCTGCGGCACTACGCGATCCCCGAGCTCAACAACCGCCTCGTCAAGCTCGAGGACGAGAAGAAGGCCGAGGAGCGCCAGTTGCGCGCCGAGGGCGGCGAGGCGCTCGCCGGCGACACGGTCACGCCCGAGGCCATCCAGGCCGTCGTCTCGCAGTGGTCGGGCATCCCCGTGTCCAACATGAAGGTGCGCTCCCGTCTCTCTTCTCCCCTGTCCAGTCGTCCTCGAGCTGCGCAACTGACACGTGCCCCCCTTCCCCCCTCTTGCAGACGACCGAGAAGCAGAAGCTCCTGCGCATGGAGAAGTCGCTCCGCAAGGAGGTCGTCGGCCAGGACGAGGCCGTCTCGGCCGTCGCCGACGCCATCCGCCTCAACCGCTCGGGCCTGTCGAACCAGGACCGGCCCATCGCGAGCTTCCTCTTTGTCGGTCCGACCGGCACGGGCAAGACGCTCCTCGCCAAGGCGCTCGCCAAGTTCCTGTTCGACTCGAGCGACGCCATGCTGCGCATCGACGCGTCCGAGTACAGCGAGAAGCACGCGATCTCGAGGCTCATCGGCTCGGTGCGTCCCCTCTCTCCTTCTCCTCTTCCTCAGGCCCGAGCGACCGGTACTGACCCTCGTCCTCGCGCCCTTTCCTACAGCCTCCTGGCTACGTCGGCCACGAGTCGGGCGGCCAGCTCACCGAGTACATCCGCCGCAAGCCGTACAGCGTCGTCCTCATCGACGAGATCGAGAAGGCCGCGCGCGAGTTCCACCAGTTGTTCCTCCAGGTGCGTCCCGCCTCCTTCACAGTCTCTCTCTCTCTCTCTTCCGGCCCTCAGACTAGACAGGCCCTGACCGTCCTCTCGCCCGCCCGTGCAGGTCCTCGACGACGGCCGCCTCACTGACTCGCAGGGTCGCGTCGTCAACTTCAAGAACACGGTCATCATCATGACGTCCAACATCGGCGCCTCGTACCTCAACGAGCTGCCGGACGAGGTCGACACGATCCCGCCGGCCACGCGCGAGCTCGTCCACTCGGCGCTGCGCACGGCGCTCCCGATCGAGTTTGTCAACCGCGTCGACTCGATCATCCTGTACGAGCGCCTGTCGCGCAAGAACGTGCGCAACATTGTCGACATCCGCATTGGCGAGGTGCAGCAGCGCCTGCGCAAGAACGGGCGCGACATCAAGCTCGACCCGACGCCGGCCGCGCTCGACTTCCTCGCGTCGGTCGGGTACCACCCGCTGTTCGGCGCGCGGCCGCTCAACCGGTCCATCCAGACCGAGCTCCTCAACCCCTTGTCGCGCTTCATCCTCAACGAGTCGATCCGCGACGGCGAGACGGCGCGCATCGACTTTGACGCAAAGGCCAACCGGCTCGTCGTCGTCCCCAACCACGAGCCAAGCGTCCCCATGGACGAGGACGACGACGACACGGACGAGGACATGGCGGACGGTGACGTCGAGGTGGAGGAGCTGGACTGAAGGGCCGGTCAAGCCGACGACGTGGTTGGGTCGGTGGAGGCCGGCGACGAGCCCAAGAGGAAGAGGAGGAGACGCGCATGATTCCCCCCCTGAGTAGCGTGTGCATAGCTTTTCCGTAACGCAGTACTCTGTTTGCCCCACTCTGTGTCGAGCAGCGAGAGAGCTTGCGAGCCACCTCGTTAGTCGCACGCTCGCCACGGTGCGCCGCCGCAGAGAGGCGGCCGGCCCTCGCCGTCAGCTAGGCGCACGCTAGACTTGCCTAACGAGTCCAGCACTGCACCCAGACTCGCCCACTGCGCCTCCAGCCCAAGTTCGAGGCGACCTCGCCGCTCGCCCTGGTCGAATCGTCGTCATCAGCTGGCGACACTGTCCCCTCCTCCCTCTCCTCCACCTCGACACGATGGGGAGCTGGGCACATCTGCTGTGCCTTTTACTCTACTTCTCGCTCGCTGCCGCCCTCTGGCCAAAGCCCCACGCGGTTGAGCGAGGCTCCAGCTTCGTCCGACTCGGCGCGTCGTACTCGGTCGACTTCTCCCCGCTAGAGGGCCAGGAGCCTGTTGCACTCGATGTGAGCACCACCTCTTTCATGACCTGTGTGCCCCTGTGCGACCTCAGACTGACGCGCCGTCCTACAGCTCCGGGTCGCCCTCGACCGCGCTCGTCGGCACCTCGACTCGGACCTGCTGCTGCGTCTCACGGTGGACCGCGGCGAGAGTGATCGGTACGTCCCTCGATAGTTCTCTCGCCTGGTCAAGCGAGTCTGACTCTTCGCGACGCAGCCTTGCAGTGAACGCTGCCGCCGTCCTCGACCGCCTCGAGGTCCGGCTCACTTCGTCGCGCCCGTACGAGACCTTGCTCGACCAGCTCGGCAGGCCTTACGACGAGCTCGATGAGAGCTACATCCTCGACGTGCCTTCAGGTCACGAGACGACCGCCCCGCTCGCGGCGACGCTCGCCGCCAACACGTCTCTTGGCCTCGTTCGCGGGCTCGACACCTTTGTCCAGCTCGTCTATGCACTTCCTCTCGGCAAAGAGGGTCATCGTGCTGTGCGCCACATCGCTCAAGCGCCGGTGCGCATCGTCGACCGTCCTGCCTTCCCGCACAGGTGCGCACCTCGTACACCCTTTCCTCGTCTATTCAGTCTTGACCGACCTCTTCCTCGCAGGGCCTTCATGCTCGACACGTCGCGCAACTTCTACCCTGTACCAGGTCCGTCTCCTCGTCTCCCGTCTAAGCGGCGACGGCGCTCATCAGTCCTCCCTGCAGACGTCCTCCGCACGCTGGACACCATGGCCTCGGTCAAGCTCAACGTCTTTCACTGGCACGTCGTCGACTCGCAGAGCTGGCCTCTCAATATCTCGACCTTTCCCGACCTCGCCGACCTTGGCGCCTACTCGCACGACGAGATCTACCGCGAGGAAGATGTCAAGCGCGTCGTCGACTTTGCGGCGAGCCTCGGCATTGCTGTTCTGCTCGAGGTACGTCATTCCTCCTCTCTTTCTCTCGCACCCATCACTGACTCGCAGTGTCTGCAGGCCGACATGCCGGGCCACACGGCGTCCGTCGCAGCCGCCTTTCCTGACTACGTCGCCTGTCTCGACGCTCGACCTTGGTCGACATACGCGGCCGAGCCTCCAGCAGGTGCGCTCACTCTCGCTTTCCCGCGTTCCGAGCATACGAGAGCCTGACGATCTCGACGCAGGGCAACTCAAGCTCGGCGACCCGGACGTGCTCGCCTTCTCGCGCCGGGTTCTGCAAGACGCGACCTCGAGCTCGTCCAGCAGGCTGTTCAGCACGGGAGGAGACGAGGTCGTACGTCCCGACTCTTCTACCTCGCCCTCGAGAACGTCGCCGACCCCTCGTCGCCCTGCAGAACGAGCGCTGCTACCTCGACGATCCTGCGACGTCCGCCATCCTCGCCGCGCAGAACGTCACGATCGACCAGCTCTTGTCGCGCTTCGTCAACGGCATCCACGACACGGTGCGCGAGGGCGGCAAGGAGCCGGTCGTCTGGGAGGAGATGGTCCTCAAGCACGACCTCGACCTCGGCAGCGATGTCGTCGTCATGGTCTGGATCAACTCGGTGCGTCCCTGCGCCTCTCACCCTCGGCGACTCGAGTACTCACTCGCCTCGAACCCTGCAGAGCAACGTCCGCGCCGTCGCCGACAAGGGCCACCGCCTCATCCACGCCGCGTGCGTCCCAACCGTCTCGTCCCCTCGCCGCACGCCCCGCTCACTCTCCCTTTCCCCTCTCGACGAAACAGGAGCGACTTCTTCTACCTCGACTGTGCGTGGCCCCTGTTCCTGCCGCATCGTCCCCCTTCTGACGGTGCCCAGCGCAGGTGGAGCGGGATCTTGGCTCGGCAAGACCCCGAACGCGACGTCCTGGTGCGAGTACGTCCTCTTCTCTCTTCTGCTGCACTTTTGCGAGTCGAAACACGTCCTGATAGACATACTTCTTCCACTGCAGCCCGTACAAGAGCTGGCAAAAAGTGGATCGGGCCCGCACATCCTGCTCGACCAGTGTCGAGCCGTCACTGACTTGCATGGACACGCAGGCCTACTCGTTCGACCCCTACCTCGACCTCGACTTGGCGCAGCGACACCTCGTCCTCGGCGGCGAAGCGCTTGTCTGGTCCGAGCAAGCCGGCCCGGCCAACCTCGACTCGATCTCGTGGTGCGCCCGCTCCGTCCTCGTCTTGTCACTGCCTGCCCGGATCTCCCTGACCCTCTCTTTCCCTCTCGATGCCCAGGCCTCGAGCTGCGGCGGCGGCCGAGGTGTTCTGGATGGGTGGAGCTGTCGCGCCGGGCCAGCGCGACCTCGGCGACGCTCTTCCTCGGCTGCACGACTGGCGGTCCGTCCTGTCCTTCCCTTCTCGGCGTCTCTTTGTCTCTCGCGGGCGAGCACTGACCCTGCTCGTGCACAGGTATCGCGCGGTCCGGCGCGGCGTCCAGGCGACGCCGCTTCAGCCTCACTGGTGCGCCTTGCGGCCTGGATCGTGCGACTTGGAATGATAGCTTCAGTGCGTTCTCTGCTCCTCCCTCCCGTCGACAAGGCGCCGGCCTGCAGCCTGTACCGAGAGAGGAAGGCGAGCGAGCGAGAGGTGAGCGCGAGGCGAGCAAGAGCGCTCAGGCCTCGCCGCGTCGAGTATCGCTGCGAGCTTCGGAAGACGACGCCGCACACCGTCCCGTCGCGCAGACTGAGCAGCGTGCTGCACAAGTGCCCGCACATCGAGCTCTCTGCGAAAACTTCCCGCGGACTCTCCGACGCTTCCTCCCCGCCTGCCCGAGGCGTCCGCACCTCGACCTCTCCTCCCTCCTCTCTCACACACTCGCTCGGCTCACCTCTACACGAAGAGGAGAGCCTCCGACAAGCGCCTCTACACCCGCCAGGCCCGTCACCCTCGCTCGCCCATGTCGTCCAGCGACAGCGGGCAGGCGCCATCAGCCGGCGTCTTCGACGGCCTCACCTTCCTCGTCCACGGCCACCAGGGCAAGCGCACAAAGGCCAAGATGGTCGGCTTCATCGAGCAGAACGGCGGCAGCACCACCCGCCACGCGTCGAGCGACTACTTGAGCCATCTCGTGTGCGAGCGCGACCTGTTCGAGCAGCACACGGCCTCGACGCCCGACTCAGTCCTGCGCGAGGTCCTCGACACGAACGAGCAGAAGCGCGAGGACGCCGGGCCCGACCAGAAGGTGCGCCCCTGCTCTCTCAGCGTCTCGTCTACGGTCGACGCACTGGAGCTGACCTCGCTTTCTCGTCCCTGCAGCTGCAGCGCGTGTGGATCCTCCCGCCCGAGTGGGTCGAGGCGAGCGTCAAGAACGGCGGCAAGCCCGACGAGGAGAAGTGGGACCTCGCTCGCAACGCCGACTCGGTGCGCGCGTCGTCAGGAGTCGGGCAAGGTCCGTCCTCTCGCCCGTTCGCCTCGTTCCTCTCCCTTCCTCCCTCGAGCAGTACTGACACGCTCGCAACACAGGGTCGTCGAGCAGCCGCAAGAAGGACAAGTCGACCGGCGGCAAGCGCAAGCATTCCGACGCCGACAGCGGCGACAAGAAGCCGCAGGTCAAGAAGAAGCGCTCCGAGGGTGAGCCATCTCGGCATTCTGCCTTCCTCGAGCCCTCATGTTCTGCCCCTACTGCATCGTACTCGTCCTGACCGGCCTTCCACGCTCTGCAGGGACATCATCGGCGAGCCACGACGTCAAGAAGGTCAAGGAGGAGAAGCAGGACAAGCCCAAGCCCGGGCCCCGTACCAGCTCGTCCTCTTCGGCGTCGACCAAGACGAGCTCGAGCAAGACGACCGTCGACGGCGTCGTCCCGCGTGCCGCGCCCATCGTCGGCGGCAAGCCCGAGTCCAAGCCCGTCGTCTCGGTCAACCGCACGTTCATCAAGCCCGCGTCGCAGCAGCAGCAGCAGGGCAACCAGAAGAATAAGGGCATGTGGGGCGGCATCAAGCGTACCATGGCCAAGGCGCCCGGCGCGCGTGCTCCTCCTGGCGAGCCGAGCGGCGAGGGCGACAAGGTCAAGGACGTCAAGGGCAAGGGCAAGGCGCGCGCGACCGAGCCCGAGAACGGCGCATCGTCCGACGACGACGGCCTCAAGAAGGAGATGGAGAAGACGGCGGACGGCGCCGCGTTTGACGACAGCGGGCTCAGCTCGCTCGAGGAGGACGACTGAGCGCGGCGGCGGCTTTCCCTCGAGTTTTCCGAGTTTTCCTCCTCGTCTCTCTCCGTGTACCCCTTCAGTGCCCGCTTGCCGTCGTCCGTGTTCAGTGTTGTGCAGTTCAGTCGCTTTGCGCGTCGTCACCGTCGAAGCGCGAGAGATTGTCGAGCACTTTGAGCGCACGAGAGCGAGAGGGTCAGTGCGCGCTTTCGCCGGCGTCTCGTCCGCCGCTCTCCTCGCACAGTCTCGCGCCGTTCACCCGTCTCTTGAGCGAGCTCTTCCAGCCGTCTGGGTGCAGGGAGAGCGAGGCCGAGCCGAAGCGAGTCGACGACGAGGAAGGCGAAGTTGCGGCAGTCGGATTACCTTTCGAGTCTCGCTGCTTGATTACTAGCTCGGCGAATAGCTCCCCTGGCCGCGTTTCGAATCGAACCGGGCGCACTACTCGGCGCGGCGCGGCAAGGGCGGAAGGTTCCACGTGGAGGTTGCCTCGTGTCGCTCTCTCTCTCCTTCCCCTCCACCTCGCTACTCAGGCCCAGAGCTGGCTTGAGCCCGTACAGGGCACACCCATACACGACCATGGACTCGCCCACTCCCGAGCCTCCTCGCGCCTCATCGAGGAAGCGCACCGCCACCTCGCTCGCCGCGTCCGACTCGCACCTCGACACCGCGGTACCAGAGCACGGCGACGACGCGCACGGGCCGGCCAAGAAGAAGCGCGCACCTCGGTCGACCGCAGCCGAGAAGCAGGCCAAGAAGGTGGCCAGGATGGAGCGCAACCGCCGTGCGTCCCTCTCTCCCTCCTCTCCCCCGACCGCTCCGAGACGACGCTGACCCTCGTGCGCACTCGTGCAGTGGCGGCCCAGGTCTCGCGCGACAAGAAGCGTCAAGAAGCCGAGCTCCTCGCCAAGCGCGTCGCCGAGCTCGAGGCCCAACTCGTCGTCGACTCGCCCGCCTCGTCGGCGTCGCCCTCGTTTGCCCTGCCGCCCACCCCGGCCAGCTTCACCGCCGCCCTCCCGGCGGCGACGACGACGACGACCACCCGGGACGCCCTCGTCGAGCGCCTCCAGGACGAGAACGAGTCGCTCAAGACGCAGCTCGCCCTCGAGCAGCTCCAGTCGCAGTCGCTCCAGATCCGCCTGTCGTCGCTCGAGGCCAAGTTTGGCCGCCTCGAGCAGCTCCTGTCGCACGCCAACACCGGTGGGCAGCAGGTCCAGCACGAGCGACGAGAAGGAGGCGCGCTCGACTCGACGGCACCGGCGGCCGAGGTCGGATCGACGGAGACGGACAGCTCTCGCCTCGTAGCACGCGAGGACGACATTTCCCTGCCGCGGAAGCTGTCCCACCCGTCTTTCCTCCCTTTGCCTCCACCGCCGTCGACGTCGCGCGCGACCACGACCTCGACCTCGGCCTCCAGCTCGACCTCGATGCACTCCTCGGCCTCGACTTTGGCGCCACAGCCCTCGACGGCGCGCCCGTCGCTGCACCAGCTCCTATCGGCGATCACGGTCCCGTCGACCACGTGCCCGACGACGTCGTCGCGCAGGCGTGGGTCGACTGGGCGAGCGGGCTCGACCTCGGCGCCCTCGAGGCGTCCGACCCGGGCCTCGCCGCCGCGCCGTCACCGCCGGTCGAGCAAGAGCGCGAGTTTGACCTGTTCGAGTTCCTGCGCCAAGACGCGGCTGGTGCGCCTGAAGCTGTCTGTTAGACGCTGACGGCTCGCCGCCTCTCGCGCTCGTCCCTCTCTGAGCCACACGAGCTGTGCGTCCTCCTCTCTCCTCTCTTCTCCTCGTGGTCAAGCGACCGTCGACTGACTCTTGCATTCCCCGCAGCACCTCGTTCAAGCCCCCTCCCCCCTCTACCAACGTTCCTCCCCTTCCCTCCCCTCTCGACCCGACTTCTCCCTCTCTCCTCACTCTCTCGACCCCTCCCTCGCCTCCCCCTGCTCTCCTGGTGCACCCTCTCTCCCTCTCGTCGCCCTCGTCAGCTTCTCCTCTTCCCGAGTGAGACGACGAATCGGCGGCGAAAGGGGTCAGGGGCGTATCGGTCGATGAGCTCGGCGGCGGCACGGCGGGACTCGAAGGAGCGCGGGCGCGGTGGTGGTTGTGGACGAGCTGGATGGTCAGGCTGGGACGGCAGTGTTGGGCGGCCGGGGCTGTCTCGAGGCGGGCACGTCGTCGCAAAGAGGTCTCGAGGCGCTCGGTCCCCTTGTAGCACTCTCCCCCCTCGCTTCCTCCTCGCTGTTGTAGCTTCCCTCCCTCCATCGGTAATGCAGACACTCTCTCGTCTCTCATCGCTCGTGACGGCCGGCAGAGAGATTGCATTGAACGAGAGAGGGGGTTCTAGAGCGAGACAGGCGACAAGGGCGAAGAAGGAGAAGGAGAGGAAGTGCGAAAGGCGAATTGGGTACAACAACTCAGATGGGGATGCGGCGCGCAGTGCGGACGCTGCTGAAGATCATCCTGCGCGACGACGAGGCGGGTCAGTACGTGGTATCGCCCGTCCTGAGGGAAAGAGGCACGCACTCGTACAGGTACTGCCCGAAGCCCTCGGGCGCAAAGCCGCCGTCGCCTGCTGCGCCGAGCGCAAGGCCCTCCCACGCATAGTCGGACGAGGCGAGGACGGCGTCGAACGCGACCGTGTGGCGGTGCTGGAACGGGAGAAGGTAGCTGCCGCTCTGCGGGCGGGAAGACGAGAGACCGAGTCAGGCGGTGTCCGGCAGGAGGGACAGAGGGAGAGAGAGAGGGACGCACAATCATGCCGAGGAGGTAAATGGACGCCGTGTAGCAGATGAGGCTAACGCTCGAGTCGAGGACTTGAGCGACGACGGGACGAGCCGACGGCGGGAACACCTGTCGAAGCCGAGAGCGTCAATGTCCGGCCCGGCTCGGGCCCCGAAAGAGAAAGAGTGAGCGGACGCACGTTGACGAGGTAGGCGGGCGCGTGAGGAAGTGGGCTCGGGAGCCGGGACCGCCACCGCGAGCGACTTGCCGTCGCAGGAGGCCGACCCTCGAGGACCGAGCGCGTCGACGCCTTGACCGGGTTCTTCTGCGCCTCGACGAACTGCTGGACGAGGTCGACCTGGACGCCGAGGCTCGAGGCGAGGTCCTCCTGCATCTGGCGCGACGTGCGAGGCGGCGGCGGCGGCGCCTCGAGCGTGATGACCTCGGGCTTGACCTCGGACGCCTTGACGAGCTCGTCGCCGACGGCCGACACGTCGGTCTGGATGACCATCTCGCGCACGGGGACCGGGTCGGTCTGGATGTCGGCGTCGCAGACGTTGACGGACGTCTCGACGTGGGTGACGGTCGGCTCGGTCGCAGTGCTGCTCTTCTTGCCGCGCTTCTTCTGCAAGGGGCACGAGGCAATGTCAGTCACGAGGCGCTCTGAGAGGGCAGAGAGACAGGGACGTACGATGCGACGGTGAGTCGTGACGATGATGTCGTCCACGTCGTCCTCGCCCGCCGTGTCCTCCTCCTCGTCCTCGCTCGACTCGTTCTCCTGCTGCGCCGCCATCTGGCTCGCGATCTCGCGCCCGAGGCTCTTGTTGATCGAATCGTCGAGCGTCTTGCGCGGCGAGGCAAAGGCGCCGCCCGGGCCCGCCGAACCGCCGTCGAGGAAACCCGACTTGCGCCCGACCGACCGCATCTCCTCGATCTCGAAGCGCAGCTTGTCGATCGTCTCCTTGAGCAACAGCTGCAGGGCAGGACGAGGTTGTGTCAGTGTCGGTCCAAGGAGAGAGAGGGAGAGTCGGGACGCACGTTCTCCTGCTTCTGGTCGTCGAGCGAGTCCTGCGCCCGGCGCGCGTCGGCGAGGTCGGCCTCGAGGCGGGCAATGGCCTGCTGGAGCAGCTCGCGGTCGTGCTCGAACTGCTGGACCTGGAGCGCGTGGCTCTGCATCGCCTCCTCGGCGGCGCGGTTCTCCTGCGGGCGGTCCGAGAGAGAGTCAGTGAGGCCCGGCTTGAGGAGGATGGCGAAACGAGTCGACGCACCCTGCGCGTCTCGGCCACGAGCGTCCGCAGGCGCTCGGCCTCCTCGCACGTCGCCGTGTAGTTGCGCTTCATGCCGTCGTACGCCTCGCGGCTGCGCTCGAGGCTCTTGGTGAGCTTCGAGATGTCGCTCTCGAGCGAGCTGATCTGCTGCAGGTGCTCCTTGTCGACGCTGCGCAGCTCCTTCTCCTCGCGGCGCTTGATCTGGAGCTCGGCGCGGGCCTGCGAGCGAGGAGGGCGGGTCAGTCTAGTGGGCGAGGGAGAGGGCCGTGCACGGGGAGGGCACGCGCCTCCTCCAGCCGACCTTCGAGGTCCGAGACCTCCTCCTCGTACGCGCTCGCGCTCGCCTGGAAGCGCGCCTCGGTCTCGCGAAGCTTGCGCGCGAGGCTGCGGGGCAGGAAAAGAGTCAGTGAGTGCGCGGGGCTCGACGCGTTGGGAGGACCGAGAAACAGACGACGCACTCTTGGGCATGCCGCACGAGCTGCTGGAACTGCTCGCCACCGCTGCTGCCGTCCCTCGACTGGACCGGGCTGCCCGACGCGAACAGGGCATCGAGGCCGCCCTCGCCAAACAGGCTCGACGGGCGACTGCCGGCGCCGCTCGACTGGCTCGACGGGTCCCGGCGCATCGCCGCCGACGAGAAGAAGCGCTCGGGCGAGTCGGGCGTGCCGCCCGCCGTGCCGAACAGGTCGGTGCTGCTCGTGCCGGACAGGTCGAACGCCGGAACGGTCGAAGCGGGCGGCGGCGTCTCGTTCGGGTTGGGGAAGAAGGACGACGACGGGCGCGAGCCCTCGTCGCGGATGGGCGAGAGCGGCGTCGAGAAGAAGGACGACGTGTCGATGCTGCCCTGCATCTGCGGCGAGCCGAACGTCGTCGTCGCCTCGCTCGGCGCACTTGACGCCGAGCGCGACAGGGCGCGCCCCGAGTCGGTCGAGCTCGCGAACGACAGGTCCGACCTCGACGACGTCGAGTGCGACAGGCTCGCTCGGCGCGAGTCCAGGCCGGACGGCGTCGGGCTGCGCATGCCTGTCGACGCCGACAAGGTCGGGCTCATTGGGTCCTCGCTCGTCGCGCGCCGAGCCGCCTCCTCGCTACGGCGCTTGGCGCGCCCAGGCGCGACGGGGCGAGCGTGCCGCAGCGACGACGAGAGCTTGCTGCTGTCGGCGCTGCCGGCTGCCGACGATGGCGGCCGGTGCCCGCCGCCGCCGCCGCCGCCGACGCCGCCGCCGCCGAGGTCGGACGGGCGCGTGCGCGACAGCGACGAGGACGGGCGGTGGCCGACGCTCACGTCTGAGCGGTTGCTCATCGACGAAGTCGAGCGCGCGAGGTCCCGACTCGAGACCGACGACGGCAGGGTCGGCGTCTCGGGGCTCAGGACGCGCTCGATGTGCGGCGACGCAGCGCGCACTGCGGCGTCGCCCCCGTCGAGCGGGAGCGCGACCTCGTCGGCTGCGCCTGCGCCGAGGAACGGCGGCGACCTCGGCGACGGCGGGTCCGACAGCTCGCCGTCGGCCTCGAGCTCGCCCGCCTCGGGCTCCGAAGAGCTCGACTGGCTCACGCCGCGCCCGTGCCCGTGCCCGGCGAGGCTCGCGCCGGCGTCCGAGCCCGACTCGGCCTCGCTGCCCGCCGAGAGGGCCGCGACGGCGTCGCCCTCCTCGCCCTCGACCATGGACGCGAGGCTGCTCTCGCTCGCCGTGCGGGCCCGCCGGCGCTGCGCCTCGAGCTCCTCGGCGCGCCGCACGTCCTCGACTGACGGCTGTGGCACGGGCGCGCTCGCCGACGCGACGAGCGCGGTGGCGAGGTCGGCGAGGGCGCCGGCGGGGAGCGCGGCTTGGAGGCGGTCCGAGAGCGGGCGGCGGTACTTGTGCTTGTAGGCGAGCTGGACGGCGAGGAACCGAGGGCGGTCCCAGTGGAGGCGAATGAGGCTGCGAGAGGCAGGGTGTCAGTGAGGGTGAACGAGTTGGTTGAGGAGAGAGGGCCGGACGCACCGCCAGAGAAGCTCGTCGCGCCTGCCGCCCTTCTCGACGCCGACCGCCCGCTCGACCGCCTTGGCATCGCGCCACACGCCGTGCCCGAACTCGCCCGACACGTTCTTGGCGCCCTCGACGGCGTGGAGGAACACGCGCTGGAGGGGCCCGAGCGGGACGCACTGCTTGATGGCCTTGGTGAGCGACGAGTGGCCGCCGGTCGACTTGCGGTACTCGGCGACGAGCGCGTGCAGGTGGGTCGGCGAGCGGGCGAGGAGGACCTTGGCGCTGCGGACGAGAGGGCTCGGGTCAGTACCGGGCGCGCGAGGAGGAGAAGGGAGATGAGGAAGGAGGAGAACGTACACGATCTCGGTGTTGCCCCCTCGCCGCAGCGCCACCTTGAGCTGGTCGACGTCCTCGCGCAACAGCTTGTCCCTCCTCTCCACCGCGCGCGCCTCGTCCCCCTCGACCGCCTCGTCGTCGACGATCTCGTCCTCCCACCGCCCCTGGAGCGCCACCTCCCACGCCTTGCGCAGGCGCACGTTGCTCGAAAACGCGCTCAGGACGGCGACGTCGAGCGAGCGGGTCGGCTGGGTCGGCGCCGGGCTCGGCGAGGCGGTCGGGGTCGTCGACGAGGTGGACGAGGAGGTGGCGGACGACGTGTACGAGAGGGCGCGGGACGAGGAGCGGTGCGTGTAGGCGGCGCGGAGGAGGGCGAGCGAGGCCGGCTCGCGGCCGATGAGGAGGTCGATGAGGAGGGTCTGCGAGAAACGTGCGCCCGTCAGATCCGTTGACGAGCACGGGAGGGAGAGGAAGAGAGAACGGAGGACGCACCTCGTTGGTCGTCGTCGAGTCGAGGGCCTTCTGCAGAAGCCAGACGTCCCATGCGAGCGGACCCATGAGGAGCCCTCGCAGCGCAAACTCGACTGCGGGCACAGTCCGAGTCAGTCAGTCTCGGGCGTCTCTTCTGCCGGTCAAGACCACGGCGCAAGCTCCTTGCTCACGCCATCGCCAAGCACGCTGACGCGAGAGAGTGAGAGTGGCCCGACCGACGCACCGTTGCCCTTGAACGCCTTGTCGCCCGTGACGACGTCGAGGAGCGACCTGCCCTGGCCGAGCCCTTGCGCCGAGCCCGCCGCGTACGCCTTGTCGAGCGCCTTGAGCTGCGGCGGCGTGAGCGGCGCCACGAGGTTGACGAGGTCCTTGTCGCGGGCCTGCGGGAGGAAGCACGCGTCAGGGTACGTCGGCCAAGCACAAGAAGTGCGTCGGCTGCGACAACAATGCTGCGCGACGACGTGCAGAACAATTGACCAGGGGAAAGAGTACGCGACGCACCGGTCCTTTGCCGCCCATGGTCCTCCTCACCCTCGCCGCCAGCTCCTCGGCGCTCCACCCGTCCCCGAGCGGGCCCTCGGCGCTCACTCCCGCCCCGAGGTACGTCCCGCCCTGGGCGTGCACGAGCGCGGCGAGGTCCTCGAACGTGGCGCGGCGGCGGAGGGACCGGCCCGCACCGCCGCTGCTGCCGCCGTGCGGCGAGCGCGAGAGCGACGCGAGGAGGGACGAGCGGCGGCGCGCTGCGGCTGAGGCCGGCGCAGGGGATGGCGCGGGGAAGAGGGAGAGTGCCGAGGTGGACGAGGGGGAGGTCAGGGGTGGGAAGCCGAGGTTGGACGAGGACGAGGCGGTCGACGACGACGAGGGCGTGCGGCGGTTCCTCGGGCGGGGCGAGCCCTCGTCCGTCGCGCCCGGGCCCGGGCCTGCGCCCCTCGCCACAGTGGGCGTCAGGGCCGCCGCCACCGGGGCAGCGGCGGGCTCGGTCGTGGCGCCGAGGCCGACGAGGAGCTGGAGGACCTGCTCGACGCCGACGGGCTGGTGCTCCATGCCCTGCGGGAGGGCGGCGATCTGGGCGAGGAGCGACGCGCGCAGGTCGGCATCGAGGATGTGGACGCCGCGCTTGGACTCGAAGGCCGAGAGGAGCGCGGGGAGGAGATGCAAGGGCGCGGTGCGTGAGGAGGACGAGGTCGAGGTCGAGTCGGTGGGCGAGAGGAGCGGCGAGGTCGGGTTGGCCGAGTCGAGCGAGTCGAAGAGGGTGTTGAGCCGAATGATATAGTCCGCTTCTTACTGGCG
>NW_017264928.1:719544-838310 GCF_001329695.1 Rhodotorula graminis WP1 | reverse complement strand
AGAGAGGGGCGGCTCACGGGTGTGGTCGCCGCATCTGCTGTGCGCTGCAGAGGAGGGACAGGGCTCAGTCAGCTCGGGCTCGCCGCGCTCGCTCGAGGCGCGACAGAGGAGACACTCACCGTTGAACGAGGCGTCGTTGTCGGGTGGTCGGCCTGCGCACGGGCGGGCTCAGGGTCAGCTCGCGGGGCCCTAGAGAGGTCGAGAGAGTAGGACGCACCATCTGTGCACGCGTGTGCTCCCCTCGAGAGGGCGTGTCGTCGAGTCGAGGTCGGCCGATGTCGTCGATGAGGCGGCGACGCCCGTGTCGGACGAGCGGCGTGTGCTGTCGGCAAGGCTGAGCTCGCTGGGCTGTCGGGCTAGCTAGCGAGCCTGGGCTCACTCGGGCGAGTCGGTGTAAGGAGGAGGGGCGGTGCAGCAGTTGTCGCTCTCTTGCTCGTCGACCTCTCTCGCGCCCGCTCCCGACTTGGACGCGCTCTCATCTCTCTCTCGCGCAGCCCGTCAAATAGCGACATGCGTTTGCAGACAAGGGCAGGGGATAGTACAGGTCTACGAGAGCCACGCACCTGCAGAGGGAGAGGTGCGAGCGTCAGGTCGAGTCGAACGAGAAGGAGGGAGAGGAAGAGGAGGGACGGACCAACGACTACCAGCCAGCCTCGCGCAGGCGGGCCACCTCCTGCTCGATGACGGTCCGCTGCTCGACGACGCGCTCCTCGCGCGAGCGCAAGACGTTGCGCTTCTTGCGCAGGCCCGTCGCGCGCCTCTGGGCCACCTGCTCGCCGACCTCGCGCGCGTCGACGTCGTTGCCGCCCTGCTTGCTGACCTGGCGCAGGCGCTCGCGCTCGGCTTGCGGCTTGCGCGCCCCACGGTACCTCGGCGACGACACGCCGTACTTGTGGCCGTCGCCAATCTTGAGCATCTTGCGGTCGCGCATCTCGTCCATGCGGTCGCGCTCAAAGTGCTCGTTGAGCCACCCGCGGGTGCGCTCCTGCGGGTACCAGAACGGCTCGGTCATGGTGACGATGACCTTCTTGTAGCTCTTGGTGCCGCCGGACCGCGAGTAGCCGCCGCCGAGCGGGGACCGCTTGAGCGGCGACAGGTAGTTGATGGTGCGCACCGACGTGACGTGCAGGCCGTACACGTTCTTGAGGTAGTTGGTGATGTCGGGCTTGGCGAGCTGGAGCGATGTGCGGAACGTGGCCGTGTACGGGTCGTCCTTGTGCTCGCCCGAGTTGCGCACGAGCCGGACAAAGACCGACGGCAGGTAGACGCGCACGTGGCCCTGCGTCGCGTGCTCGTACTCGCCGAGCGCGCCGTCGGCCTTGAGCACGGTCGGCGACGTCGCCTTGCGCACCCGGCGCGGCGTGCGGCCCTTGGTGCGCGACGAGTCGGCGGCGTACCGGGGCGCGGCCGCGCGGGGGGCGGCGTCACCAGGGGCAGCGACGACGCCGTCCGACGACGACGACGAGGCCTTGGGCGTCACGACGTACGGGTTGCCCGGCAGGGGCTCGGCGGTCGAGCGCGAGGTCGAGGGCTGGGTGCGGTTGCGCGCGAGGGGAGGGTCGAAGGGCGAGTCGACGACGGTCGTCGCGAGCGTGCGCGCCTGGTGGCTGCACAGCTGCGGGCGGGCGGCCTGCAGCGTGCGCTGGGCGGTGCGGCGCAGGGCGGCCTGCATCGTCGAGGCGAGGGGAAGGGTGGAGGACGAGGTCGGGGGGAAAGTTGGCGATGAAGGCCAGCTCGAGGACGGTGCTGCCGATGGTGGACGGACGGGAGGCACAGAGGGTTGTCGTTTGTCGGTGCGGTTCCTGCTGCTCAGTGCAGTCGCCGGTGTGCGCGGAGGCGAGCTCGTTGGCGAGGAGGACGACTAGGTCTGGTCAATCATGCAAGTGCGCCTCCCCGTGAGCTGAGCCGGCCGCGCTCGACGGGCAGAAACCGGCGCGTGGACTGCCCCTTTGCCGTTTCGAGCCCACTCAAATTGGCCTCGATCAACCGCGTTCTTCTCCTCGTCGGCGCCCACTCTCATCCTCGCTCCCTGCGCCTCTGTGCTTTCAGATCTCTCGCGTGCGTCTTCAGCCCTCGACAACCAGCGCCCACCGTGCTGCCAACCGCGACCGCCCCACCGCCGGGCTCCTCCTCCGCCTCGAGCGCGAGCGCCTCTCCGGTCCGTCGCCGGCGTCCAGCACCGCCGCGCAACATGGCCTCGCGCCTGTCGCGCTCGCTCAAGAGCCTGTCGTCACTCGTACCCTTCCTCGCGTCGAACCCGGGCGGCGACCCCTCGTCCTCCCACCCGGCCGGCGCCTACTCCGCCATCCCGCTCTCGTCCATGCCCAGCTCGCCCCTCGACGGCGCCGAGAAGCAGCACACGTACGCCTCGCCACCACCCTCGACGCGGCGCAATGCCCTCGCCCATGCCTGGCTCTGGGTCTCGCCCATCCTCGTGCTCGCCCTCGCGTCGTCGACCTACCTCGCCGCGCGCAGGACCAACTCGGGCGTCCTCGACCCGTACGTGTGTGCGCCCAAGAGCAACTGGACCTTGTTGCGCGACGTGTGCGCGGCGGACCGAGGTGCAGGGGAGCAAAAGGTGCGCCGCCTCGCGTTCACTTCCCTCTTCCGCGTCCACCTAGAGCTGACCAGGTTGTCCACGCGCCGCAGGACGACAACTACGAGCTCGCCCTCGATCGTCACCTGACGCAGGACCAGTGCGACGCCATCTACCCGGGCCTTTACCTGTGCGTCCTCGCCCCCCTTTCCTCCTCACTCGCGCACGGCCCGACTCACTCGTCTCCTTCTGCAGCGAGGTCGAGCGCGCGCACGACTACTGGAAGGCGCGAGGAGGTGTCACGCAGAAGGACTTGGACGAGGCCGAGGCGCAAGGGCAGGCGCGCGCCATGATCATCAACAACCGCGTGCGTCCCCCTTCTCCTCCCACCTTGCGCGCATACTCGAGCGCTCACATTCCTCCTCGACGCACGCAGCTCTACGTCAAGAGCTACTCGGACTCCCAGCAGGGCACGCGCACCAAAGCTGCCCTCGCCCTCATCAGTGAGTCCCACTCTTCCCCTCGCGCTTTCCCCTCGCGCTCGTGCCTCCTGCCGCCGTCGAGCCTTCCCAACCCCGCCCTCCCTCGCCGCGCCTCGACTGACCCGCTCCTTTTCCGCAAACAGACGAAGCCCTCATCACGGCGCCCGAGGCGGTTCCCGACATCGAGTTTGTGATCCAGACGGGCGACAACGGCGTGCCCAAAGGCGCGCCGTGGGCGTTGGGGAGGAAGGAGAGGGAGGAGCAGCTCACGTTGATGCCTGGTGCGTCGGCTCGTTCCTCTGCGGTTGGGCTCGACGGCGCTCGGCTCTCGAGCGCTGCCAGGTCCTGCTCGACGTCCTCGAACTGACCCACCCTCTCGTCCTTCCTCGTAGACTACTCGTTTTTCTCTTGGGTACGTCCCCTCTCCTCTTCCTCCTGCTCCTCCTTCGACCTCGTCTCTCTGACTGCGCCGCACCGCCCCTGGTCCTCGCCCATAGCCCGAACCGCACGTCGACTCGTGGCAAGAAGTGGCCGACCACACGCTCGAGTACGAGACGCACCTGCGGTGGGAGGACAAGATCGACAAGCTGCTGTGGCGGGGTGCGTTCCTCGTCGACATCCGCAAGGAGCTGTGGGAGATTGCGCGCAAGTTCAAGTGGGGTGCGGCTCGTCTGCTCGTCCGGGATCGTGCCCTTCTCTTTCGACCCGATACTGACTCTTCCCCCGTCTTCCTCCTCGCTCCTCCCCCTCCTCTCTCTCTCTCTCTATCTATGTCTTCGACCTCGCATCACTCCTTCGCTCGTCCACGTCGCCCACGACCCGCAGGCGCCGTCGACGACCTCGACTGGGGCGACCGCGAGCAGGTCAACAAGCTCCTCCTCACGCCCGAGCAGCACTGCGACTACAAGTACCTCGCCCACGTCGAGGGCCTCGCGTACAGCGGCAGGCTCAAGTACCTGACCCAGTGCCGCAGCGTCATCATCGTGCGTCCCGCCTCCTCCTCCCCCGTCCCGGCGCGCTCGAACCTGCGCTCGCACGCAGACAGGCACTAACGCTCCCTTCTCACCCGTCCTGCAGGCCCACAAGATGCGCTACGTGCAGCACTTCCACCACCTCTTCAACTCGGACCCGTCGTCGCCCGCCCAGAACCTGGTCACGGTCCCGGGCCACCATTTCGACGAGCTGCCCGCCGTCATGGACGCGCTCCTCGCCGACGACGCGCGCGCCAAGCGCATCGCCGACACGAGCTACACGTTCTGGCGCCATTGGCTCAGCGTCGGGAGCGTCGACTGCTACTGGCGCCGCCTGTTTCGCGAGTGGCGCGACGTCATGGCGTTCGAGCCCGTCGTGACGAGGAACTTGACGTCCTACAACAGCTTCATGTGCGTCGCAGTGTCCTCTCTCTCTCTCGCCCCGTCGACGGCGGCCTGGACTGACCCTGCACTCCTCGCCGCGCAGATTGATGGGCAAGGCGCACTGGGAGGCGTACTGAGCGCCTCGCCGACACCCGAATCGTGTACTCCTGTACGACTACGTACCTCTGCGACTGGCGGAACGAGCAGGCGCCGACACGGCCGTCGTCGAGCGGCGTCGCCGTCGGCCGCCGAGGCGAGCTCTCGCACGTGCCTCTCGCTCGCTCCCGCCCCCGTCCCCTGTCGCGCTCCCTTCCTTCTCGGTAGATGTTGTGTGCAATACAGCCTTGTCGTAGACGAGCACGAAGCGAGAGTTATTCTCGTCGCGCCGCTCGTGCACTTGGTGCGGTATGGCTCGATCGCGCTTGAAGGCGGCTTTCCTCGCTCGCCCACCTCGCGCAGGCGCACCAGCTGCGCCAGTCGAGCTCGCGACAGCTGTGCAAGAGCAGCCCGACCACGACCACCGTCCAGCGTCAGCGCACGAGCTCGCCCGCCGCAGTCGCCCACCTCCTTCGGCGGTCCCTGTTCGCGCACCGCCTCACGGTCCTCGGTCGAGCCACTGCCGCGCCAGTGAGCTGTACAGGTGCGCCCGAGACTCTCCACCCTCTCCCATGAGCGCACCGTGCTGACCCTCGCACCCGCACCGCCCTTCCTCCTCCTCCCCATCTCCAACCTCGCTCGGCGCACCTCCCTCGCTCCCCTATCGCCTGCCAGTCGCCTCGCCACTGCCGTATCAGTCAGCAGAACCAGCAGCTAGCGACCATGGCGGTCCGCCGGCGGCTCTCGCTCAACCGGCACCCTTCGACCGCACCCCGGTTGCCCGACTTCCTCCAGCGCTCGAGCGTGTGGAACCGCATCTCGGCCTTCAGCGGTGCGTCCTCCGCTCGCCGACCCTTCTTCTCGCGACGGCGGGCTGACTCTCTGCCCGTGTGCCGCACGCCGGACTCGCAGCTGCCCACCTCAACTTCTACCGCCTGCACCTCCTCACCTTCATCTTTGTGCCGCTGATCATGTCGGGCATCTTCTACGCGAGCAATGGCCCGTCCGAGGAGAACCAGATTGCCTACGTCGATGCGCTCTTCATGGTCGTCAGCGCGATGACCGTCACGGGCCTCAACTCGGTCCTGTTCGTGAGCATGACCCTGTGGCAGCAGGTCATCATCTTTGTGCGTCAACACTCTCCCTTGCCACTCGAGCGGCGTACGTCGGCGGCGACGCCAACGCGGGGCCCGCCGTGTCGCGCGAGAGAGAGCGCCGGACCTGACCTCGTCTTCTTCCCTCGCACTCGCAGTTCATGATGACGATCGGCTCGACGTCGTTCGTGTCCATCATCGTCATCGTCATTCGTCGGTGCGTCCGAGGTCTCGCTCGACGCGTCCTCAGAGCGGGACAACCGTTTCCTGACCGCCGCCCCGTCCTCCCACGTGCAGCCAGTTCTTCCGCAACAAGTTCGAGTACATGGTCGCCAACGACGGTGCGGCAGACTGTCCGTGTCCCTCACGAGCTGTCGGCAGGTACTTATTCGAGTCTTGTCGCCTGCAGAGGCGGCGCGCAAGCGGGTCAACGACATCGGCGCCCAAGAGGTGCGTCGCCGCCCTTCCAGTTGCTCTCTGAGGGGCCACACTCACGTCTCCTTCTCGTCCTGCAGGCCGCTCGTCATGGTCGCGCCTATCAAGCCTTTGACGACAGCCACCGCCCGGGCCACACGCCCTGGTTCACCGGCCTCCTCCCCGTCGGCGGCAACGGCGGCAACGGTACCGGTCCCGGCACGCCGCTCACGCCTCGCCCGACGCCCATCGGCTCGGCCTACCCGACGCAGGACGACTCGGAACGCGAGCGCGAGAAGGGGCGCAGCGGCGGCGACAAGGACAAGGACGGCGCGAGGGAGAAGGAGAAGAAGGGCAAGCGCAAGAAGATCGCGCGCCTCACGGCCGACATGATCAAGCGCGTCGACGTGCCCGTGCGCGTCAACGAGATGAGCGTCAGCGGGCGGCTTGGCGGCGGGCGCAGTCGCGAGGGCGACACGCCGGGCCCGCAGTCGCTCGCCGACGCCGGCACGACGGCCGTCGCGTCGTCGGACGCGGCGAGCGAGGCGGCACCCGTCGCCGGCAACCTCAAGGGCGGCGAGCGCTCGCCCCGTCTCGGCAACGACGAGGTCGTGCGCGGCGTCACGGCGCGCCTCGAGCGGGTCGCGGGCGAGCAGGGCGAGGAGCGCGGCCGGCCGCGCGGCGTGTCGTCGCCGCCGTCGCCGGACAACCTGCCCGACGTGTTCACGGACGAGGAGGACGCGGCGAGCGTGGCGCAGGAGGTGCGGCCGCGGCACTTTGGCGAGGCGGTCCAGTCGCCCGAGACGGCGTCGCTGCGGGTCGACGACCAGGGCAGCGTTGCGGGTCATCAACGAGCGTGCGTCCCCCCTCTCTCCCTTCACGAGTCTCCCACGATGTACTGACCCTCCTCGTCCCCCTCGCAGTATCCAGATCGACGAGTCGGCACGGCCGCCGAGGAACTTCCGCGGCCGCAGGAGCAGCGACTCGGCTGCGTCGCCGCACCGCGCCCCGGGCGCCGCATTCCCTCGTACGCGCACGCTCGGTCCGTCCTCGTCGCCTCTCTCTCTGTGTCGTCCGTCCAGAACTTGACGCTCCTCGCGCACAGACCACCGCCACCTTCAGGGCATCACCGAGTCGCCCTCGTCTATCGGCACCCCGACCTCGCCCACCTTCCGCCACCGTGACCTCGAGATGGGCCACACGCGCACGATCGAGTTCCGCGACGCCGACGACCGCCCCGACCTGCGCATGCGCCGCAATCGCACCATCGCCATCGACCCCGACTTTCCGACGCCGCGCCGCGGCTCGCACTCGACGACGATGCGCAACATGGACGCGCGCACGTTCACGCGCACGACGACGCTCGACCAGGCGGCCATGCACACGGGCTTTGGCGGGTTCCCGAACCCGCTCGTCGCCGTCGCCGGCCTCGCTCGTCAGCGCATCCCGGCCGTGCGCAACGTGTTCGACCGCAACCTGACGATGCCGCGCACGACGACCATGATGTCGACGCACTCGCACGGCGACGGCGCCGGCTCGACGGGCGGCGTCGTGCACGCCGGTACGGGCGCCATCAAGCCTGTCTCCTACATCTCGTTCGACGCGATCGTCGGGCGCAACTCCAAGTTTCACGGCCTCACCAACGCGCAGCAAGAAGAGCTCGGCGGCGTCGAGTTCCGCGCCCTGACGGTCCTGCTCCGCATCGTCGTCGCGTACTGGCTCGGCATGCAGCTCCTCGCCGTGCTCGTCCTCGCGCCGTGGCTGTCGCGCTCGCCGCGGTGGGACGACGTCATCCAGGGCGAGTGGGAGGTCGTCAACTCGACGTGGTTCGTCTTCTTCCAGGTCTGGTCGGCGTTCAGCAACAACGGCATGAGGTGCGTCCCCTCTTTCTCCCTTTCGTCGAACTAGCTCGAGCCACCTCTCCTGACTTTCCTTCTCGCGCAGCACGGTCGACGCGTCCATGGTTCCCTTCCAGCGCTGCTACTGGCTGATCATCGTCATGAGCATCCTCATCCTCGGCGGCAACACGGCGTTCCCCATCTTGTGCGTCCTGCCCTCCCTCGGGCCTCGTTCGGCGCCGTCACTGACTCGCTCCCTCTCCCGTGCAGCCTTCGCCTCGTCATGTGCGTCGCCCTCGACGTCCTCACTCGTCGCCGTCGCAGCACTGACTAGAGTTGCCCGCTCGCAGCTGGACTTTCTCCAAGGTCGTCCCGCGTCGGTCGC
Organism: Rhodotorula graminis WP1; assembly: GCF_001329695.1. Lineage (NCBI taxonomy): Eukaryota > Fungi > Basidiomycota > Microbotryomycetes > Sporidiobolales > Sporidiobolaceae > Rhodotorula > Rhodotorula graminis. Next base: position 830,110 of record NW_017264928.1, on the reverse strand, counting down.
AGCTGCGCGAGACGCTCCAGTTCCTCCTCGACCACCCTCGGCGATGCTTTATCTACCTCTTCCCGTCTCAGTACGTCCCTTCAAGCCGTTTCTGCGTCGTCTCGCCGACCCTCCTGACCTTGAGCCTGCAGCCAAACCTGGTTCCTCGTTTTCACGCTCGTGTGCCTCAAGTGCGTCCTCGTCTCGCACACTCCCTGTCCGAGCCGCACTGACGACCCTCTCTCGCAGCGGTATCGACTGGGCCTGCTTCCTCGTGCTCGACATCGGCAACCCGGTCATCGAGGCCATCCCGGTCGGGACGGTGCGTCCTCTCTTCCTCTTTAAGACGGCCCAGGAGCGCCGCACTGACGCTTGCCTCCCCTGCAGCGCGTCATCGATGGCCTCTTGCAGGCGTTCGCCGTCCGAGCTGCAGGCTTCTCGATCGTCTCGCTCTCGTCGGTCGCGCCGGCTCTTCAGGTCCGTCTTTCCCTCCCCTCTCCCGGCGCATCTTGCAGCAGACTGCTTACACCTCTCGCCTGCACAGTTCCTCTACGTCATCATGATGTACATTGTGCGTCCCTCTTTCTCTCTCTCGTCGCACCTCGCGCTCGAGCCGCAACTGACGACGGCTTCCTGCAGGCCGTCTACCCCATTGCCGTCTCGATCCGAGCGACCAACGTGTACGAGGAGAAGTCGATGGGTACGTCCCTCTCTCTCTCTCTCTCGCCGTCTCTGTCTCGCCCTCGACTGACCCGTCGACGAGAACAGGCGTCTACGACGAGGACTTTGACGAGGACCCGGACGACGCCGAGGCGCGGTTCGAGAAGTCGCACTCGGCGACGCAGTACATCGGGTACCACGCGCGCAAGCAGCTCGCCTTCGACTTGTGGTGGCTCGGTCTCGCCGTCTGGCTCATCTGCATCGTCGAGCGACACCGCCTCGGCAGCACCGACTGGCCGTGCGTCCCTCGTCCTCCTTTTTTCTCCTCGACGCGAGCGGTACCTGACACCCTTTCATGCGCCCGCAGCGAGGTGTCCATCTTCACCCTGATCTTTGAGATCACCTCGGCGTACGGCACGGTCGGCCTCAGCCTGGGCAACACTCGGGTCCGTCGCGCTCTCGTCCTGCGGCCTCTCGTGGGCGCTCGCCACTGACTCTTTCGCTCTCTCGCAGACAAACACGTCGCTCGCCGGCGTCCTGTCGCCCCTCAGCAAGCTCATCATCATCGCCGTCATGATCCGTGGCCGTCACCGCGGCCTGCCCATCGCCATCGACCGCGCCGTCCTCCTGCCCTCGGACCTCGCCAAGCACGGCGACGACACGACGACCGTCGCCTCTGCCGAGCCCGGAGGTGGGCCGGGGCCCGGCGACTTTGTCTTGCGCAGCCGGGGCACGAGGAGCTCGTTCGGGAGCCACCAGGCCCCGGTCGACGCCGGCGGGCTCGACGCCGTCGCGCCCCTCACCGACGCACAGCGCAGCCGTCAGGCGTCGGCCATGGTCGGCAGCGGCGACGACATGCGCGACGCCGACCTCGGGCTCGCGAGCCTCGGCGAGTCGCCCAACGAGAAGAGCGAGTCGACGGGCGCGAGCGCGACCGACAGCTCGGAATCGATCGCCAAGCGCAAGCTCGACGACCCGCAGCCCGAGCCGCCGCACGACCGCAACCAGGAGGGATGGCGATGACCCGGGCTCGAGAGCATATTAATTTTATTGTTCAAACATGAGAGCTTAGTACGTGAAACATGAGAGCTTAGTACGTTAGCCATGAGAGCTTAGAGGCTCGTGTCCGGCACGCAGCGAGAGATGAGAGAGTGTCTGCATTACCGAGAAGAGGGAAGCTACAACAGCAAGGACGAGCCAAGCGGGGGGAGTGCTACAAGGGGACCGAGCGCCTCGAGACCTCTTTGCGACGACGTGCCCGCCTCGAGACAGCCCCGACCGCCCCACACCGCCGTCCCAGCCTCACCATCCAGCTCGTCCACAACCACCACCGCGCCCACGCTCCTTCGAGTCCCGCCGTGCCGCCGCCGAGCTCATCGACCGATACGCCCCTGACCCCTTTCGCCGCCGATTCGTCGTCTCACTCGGGAAGAGGAGAAGCTGACGAGGGCGACGAGAGGGAGAGAGGGTGGACCAGGAGAGCAGGGGGAGGCGAGGAAGGGGTCGAGAGAGTGAGGAGAGAGGGAGAAGTCGGGTCGAGAGGGGAGGAGAGGGGAGGGACGTTGGCCGAGGGGAGAGGGGGCTTGAACGAGGAGCTGCGGGGAAGAGTCAGTCGACTGTCCCTTTGACACGAAGAGGAGAGAGAGAGGAGGACGCACAGCTCGTGTCGCTCAGAGAGGGACGAGCGCGAGAGGCGGTGAGCCGTCACCGCCTAACAGACAGCTTCAGGCGCACCAGCCGCGTCTTGGCGCAGGAACTCGAACAGGTCAAACTCGCGCTCTTGCTCGACCGGCGGTGACGGCGCGGCGGCGAGGCCCGGGTCGGACGCCTCGAGGGCGCCGAGGTCGAGCCCGCTCGCCCAGTCGACCCAAGCCTGCGCGACGACGTCGTCGGGCACGTGGTCGACGGGACCGTGATGGCCGACAGGAGCTGGTGCAGCGACGGGCGCGCCGTCGAGGGCTGCGGCACCAAAGTCGAGGCCGAGGAGTGCATCGAGGTCGAGCTGGAGGCCGAGGTCGAGGTCGTGGTCGCGCGCGACGTCGACGGCGGTGGAGGCAAAGGGAGGAAAGACGGGTGGGACAGCTTCCGCGGCAGGGAAATGTCGTCCTCGCGTGCTACGAGGCGAGAGCTGTCCGTCTCCGTCGATCCGACCTCGGCCGCCGGTGCCGTCGAGTCGAGCGCGCCTCCTTCTCGTCGCTCGTGCTGGACGTGCTGGACGTCGGTGTTGGCGCGCGACAGGAGCTGCTCGAGGCGGCCAAACTTGGCCTCGAGCGACGACAGGCGGATCTGGAGCGACTGCGACTGGAGCTGCTCGAGGGCGAGCTGCGTCTTGAGCGACTCGTTCTCGTCCTGAAGGCGCTCGACGAGGGCGTCCCGGGTGGTGGTCGTCGCCGGGACGGCGGCGGTGAAGCTGGCCGGGGTGGGCGGCAGGGCAAACGAGGGCGACGCCGACGAGGCGGGCGAGTCGACGACGAGTTGGGCCTCGAGCTCGGCGACGCGCTTGGCGAGGAGCTCGGCTTCTTGACGCTTCTTGTCACGCGAGACCTGGGCCGCCACTGCACGAGTGCGCACGAGGGTCAGCGTCGTCTCGGAGCAGTCGGGGGAGAGGAGGGAGAGAGGGACGCACGGCGGTTGCGCTCCATCCTGGCCACCTTCTTGGCCTGCTTCTCGGCTGCGGTCGACCGAGGTGCACGCTTCTTCTTGGCGGGCCCGTGCGCGTCGTCGCCGTGCTCTGGTGCCGCGGTGTCGAGGTGCGAGTCGGACGCGGCGAGCGAGGTGGCGGTGCGCTTCCTCGACGAGGCGCGAGGAGGCTCGGCGGTGGGCGAGTCCATGGTCGTGTGTGGTGGTGTGCCCTGGACGGGCTCAAACCAGCTCTGGGCCTGGGGAGCGAGGTGGAGGGGAAGGAGAGAGAGAGCGACACGAGGCAACCTCCACGTGGAACCTTCCGCCCTTGCCGCGCCGCGCCGAGTAGCGCGCCCGGTTCGATTCGAAACGCGGCCAGGGGAGCTATTGACCGAGCTAGTAATCAAGCAGCGACTCGAAAGGTAATCCGACAGCCGCAACTTCGCCTTCCTCGCGCTTCGGCTCAGCGTCGCTCTCCTGCACAGATGGCTGGAAGAGCTCGCTCAAGAGAAGCGTGAACGGCGCGAGACTGAGCGAGGAGCGCGGCGGACGCAACGCCGGCGAAAGCGCGCACTGACCCTCTCGCTCTCCTGCTCTCAAAGGTGCTCGACGATCTCTCGCGCTTCGACGGCGACAACGCGCAAAGGGACTGCGTGATGCACAAAAGCTATACAAAGGACAAGCGGGTACAGAGAGAGAGGGAAAGAGACAACAAGCGGCACCCTCCCTCGTCGACAAGCAGCGGCCCTCCCACCTCCTCCCGCCTCGCCTCGCCCTCCTCGCCCTCGCGCTCACAGCTCGGGGCTCACCTCGCGCAGCGGCGCCGTCTTCTTCTTCTTGGCCGGGACCTGGTGCACGTCGTCGCTGTCCGTCTCGGTGTCGACGACGATGACCTCGCGCTTCTTCTTCTCGACGACCGACGGGCCCGAGTCGCTCGAGCGACGCTTGTCGGCAACGACGACGACGGGCAGGTCCTCGTCCGACGAGTCGTCGCGGATGACGGGGATCTTGGGCGCCGACGAGCGCTTGCGCTTGAGCTTGAGCTTCTTGTTGCCAGTGTCGGTCGGTTTCGAGCCCGACGTCGGCTTGAGCGGCTTCGAGTCGTCGCGCGCAGCTGCGGCTGTAGGCGAGAGGTCGAGAGGGTCAGGGGCGTCGAGGTGGACAGGCAAGAGGGATGGTGCGCACCTGCCGCCTTGGCCTTCTTCTTGCGAAGCGCGGCCGCGAGTGCCGCGTCCGGGTTGTCGCCCGCCGACGTCGACGCCTTGCTGTTGCTCTTGGGCTTGAAGTCGTCCTGCTTGTAGAACGCGACAGCGGCGGTCGGCTGCGGCTTGACGGCGTTGGTCGAGGTCGAGGCTGCGGTTCGACGGCGTGAGCGACGCCCGACGAGCGAGAGAGAAAGAGCGGGCACGAGGGACGTACTCGGGTCGGGCGAGATACCGCTGAAGGCGTCGAGACCCGACGTGACGCCGTCCTTGTCCATCTTGGCCTGCAGCGCGACCTCCTTCTTGAACGCCTGCTCGCGCTCGTAGCGCTTGCGCTCGCCGCGTGCGAACCTGCTCTTGCCGCCGAGCGCCTTGGTCTCTGAAGGACGAGGAGGAGAGTCAGCTCTAGTGCGCAAGGGTCGAAGGAGAGGAAAGGGAGAGACGGGACGCACCCTCGCGAATCTGCTTGGCCCTCTCTGCCGCTCGCACGTCGGCCGTGCGCTCAAAGTCGTGCTCGACCTCGCTCAGCTTGCGGCCCTCCTCGACCGACGTCTCGAGCCACTCGAGCGGGAGGAGCCACACGCGCTGCAGGCGGGTACAGAGTCAGGATTGCGGCCCAAGTCGAGTCGAGGGGGCGCGAGAGGAGGGGGGACGCACGTTCTGGTTCTCGTTCTCCTCGCTGCGGTTGTCCTCGTTGGCGGCAATGATGGCGCGAATCGTCAGGTCGGCGCTGACAGTGCCCTGCCGCGACCACAGCTGGCCCGAGACGATGGCGTGCGACAGGTCGATGTCGCCCACGTCCTTGACGACGCGGCCGCCGTTGTCCTTGACGAGGCGAGCGACGCGGGCGTAGGTGCGGCCGGCCCACTGGCCGTGGATGAAGAAGGTGAGGTCGGCGAACATGCCCGAGTCGTCCGACTCGCTCGACGACGACATGGGCGGCGGCGGCTGGCGGTGGTCGAGCGAGGCGCAGAGAGGCGACGGGGCGGCGTGCGGGCGCGGCGGGTGGGCGCAGAGAGCTCTAGCAGGTGCTTCGAGTCGCCGCGAGGGCGCGCGTGCCAGTCGAGGTGAGGTCGAGGTGAGGGAGAGGAGGAAAGAGACGGCGAGGCCCCGGCGGCGACGCGGCGTGCTCGAGTGACCTCGACTTTGACTTTCGCCCGTCGCGCTTCTGCGACAGTGTGCTCTCTCGAACGCTCAGGATGCTCACTGTGCGGCGAGCGCGCAGCTGGAACGGGAAGATGCGCCAGGCGAGGCGGCTCGAGAGCGCGACGACAAGAAGTCGACGTCGTCCCGCACGACCGCGGCGGCTCCTTTGAGCGGCGTGCGCTCGATCGAGGGCTTCGTCAAGAGAGCTGCGAGCTTGCGGTAGAAGCGACACGGTAGAGACGGTCGCCCGAGCCTCGTCGTCGTTCTCCTCGCCGGCGAAAGTTGACATTCGCAGAGCGAGCGCGCTCTCGTCTTACGAGCTGATCGGTCAGCCTGCCCCGCTTGCGAAGCAGCGCGGAACAATCCGAGGCGGCTGCGACTGGCGTTTCGGAAGGGAGGCTCGTGCTGATGCCGAACCTCGGCCGACGCTGCCGTCGGCTTTCGCGCACTCTGCATTTGGCTTTCTCCCTCGCACGCCTCCTGCACAGAGCAGCCACCGCGCTACACGCGTGCTACACTTGCGCACGACCTGCTGCGCGAGCGCTTCGACCACCCGCCGCCCTCGTCGACCCGCCGCCCGACGGCTCGCCCGCCGCCTCTCCGCAAGATGTCGTCCGACGACAGCACCCTCTCGGTCCACTCCGACGCGACCCAGACGGGCGAGCACGCGACTGCTCGAGGCGACCAGGGCGAGGCGGGACCTGCACTGCGCGATGTCGAGAAGCACGGAGGCTCCAAGGGCGAGGGCGGAGATGAGGCGGCGAAATCGGGCGGGGCGAGCGACGCAGCAGAGCCAGAGCGGGATGGAGACGGCGTCGCGATGGAGGATGGCGTGCCTATCGTGCGCCTCACAGGCCCGGACGACCCCATGTCGTGAGCCCCTCCTCCTCCCCCTCCTCACCGCCTCGCCGGCCGCGTCCGACCGCTGACCACCCTCTCCCACAGCCCGCTCAATCGGCCCAAGTGGCAGCGATGGCTCATCGTGATCGTCGTCACGTCGGGTGCCTTCTGCGTGACGTGCGTCCCCTCCTCCTTCCTCCTCCTCACTCCCTCCTCCTGCCCCTCTTCCTCCCTTCTGTCCATCCCCACTCTCTCGCCGCCTCGAGCCCATCTCGTCTCGGCGCATGTTGGAGAGCCGGCGTCACGAGTAGCGTCGCGCTGACTTTGCCCTCTCGCACGCAGCTGCTGCTCGTCCATGATCGCCTTTACGTACCCGGGCGTCGAGGACGAGTTCCACGTCAGCCAGGAGGTCGCCACGCTCGGCCTGTCGCTCTTTGTCCTCGGCATGGGTCTGTTCCCTCTACTCGTCGGCCCGCTGTCCGAGTGGTACGTCTCCCCTTTCCCTCCTCCTCATCGGCCTGACTGACCCTCCCGCCCCGCAGGTACGGCCGCTCGCCCGTCTACTTTGTCGGCTTCGCGCTCTACATCGCCTTCAACTTTATGGTCGCCTTCTCGAACAACATCGTCTGCCTCCTCATCGGTCGCTTCCTCGGCGGCGCGGCCGGGTCCGCCTTCCTCTCGGTCGCAGGCGGCACCGTTGCCGACGTGTTCAAGCCGAGCGAGGTCGGCGCGCCAATGTCGTTCTACACGTCGGGCCCGTTCCTGTGCGTCGAGCGCCGTCCGAGCCTCTCGTCGTCGCCTCTCGAGCGAGCTCGCAGCACTGACGCCTCGTGTCCCTGCAGCGGCCCCGTTGTCGGGCCCATCATCTCGGGCTTCATCAACGAGAACCTCGACTGGCGCTGGACGTGGTGGATCCTCATCATGTGCGCCCTCTCTTCCTCTCGTTCCTCCTCTCTCTCGGCTCCCCTCCTCGTCTCGCCGATGGCTGACTCGTCGCTCGCCTCTCTCTCGCAGCTGGGCCGCCCTCGAGCTCGTCCTCCTCATCGTCGTCGTCCCCGAGACGTACCTGCCCGCCGTCCTCAAGAAGAAGGCCGCCAAGCTGCGCAAGGCCGGCAGAACCGACGTGCGCGCCCCGATCGAGGTCGACACGAGGAGCATCACGAGCGTCATCAAGACGAGCTGCAGCCGACCTTTCCGTATGTCCCTCGTCCTCACTGTGTCGCGCTGAGGACAAGAGCGGCCGCCTGACCTTGTCGAACCCGGCATCCGCCTCGCAGAGATCCTCCTCACCGAGCCGATGGCGCTCGCCCTGTGCACCTGGACCGCCATCCTCCTCGGCATCCTGTACATGTTCTTTTCGGCATTCTCGACCGTGTATCGACCTTACGGCTTGTGCGTCCGCGTCTCCTCTCGCGCCTCGTGCTCGTCCGCCCGGCGCGCGGTCACGGCCTTCTCAGACCGCTCGCTTACCCTCCTTGCCTCCCCGCCTCACACTCGCAGCTCGACCCAGATCGTCGGCCTCACCTACATCCCTCTCGGTATCGGCATCATCATCGGCTCGCTGTGCCACCCCATCTGGGCAGGGTGCGTCCTCCTCTTTCTGCCTCGTCCTCCCAGTCGTCCACCTCCCGTCCTCGTCCTCCCATCCCATCCGCGTCCTTCTCTCGCACTCGTCGGCCATCCTGACGTCGCCTCTCGCCCCGACCTCGCAGCTTCTACCGCCGCAAGACCGAGCAGCTCGGTCGCCGCCCGCCGCCCGAGGAGCACCTGCGCAAGGGCCTGTACGGCGTCGTCCTGTGCCCGATCTCGCTCTTCTGGTTCGCGTTCACGACCTACACGAGCGTGCACTGGATCGTCTCGCTCATCGCCACGGTCCCGTTCGGCATCGGCCTCGTGTGGTCGTTCCAGGCCGTGTTCGTCTACCTCGTCGACGCGTACCGGCCCGTCGCCGCGAGCGCCATGGCCGCCAACTCGGCCATGCGGAGCTCGTTTGCCGCAGGTGCGCCGCCTGGTCCTTCTCCCTCCCTCCCCCCTCGTCCCGCCGTCGCGTCCCTGACTCTCCTCGCCCACCCGCAGCCTTCCCGCTCTTCACGACGGCCATGTTCCGGTCCCTTGGGACACAGTGGGCCCTCGCGCTCGTCGCCTTCCTCTGCCTCGCCATGGTCCCCTTCCCCTTCCTCTTCTTCAAGATGGGCCACAAGTTCCGCAAGAACTCGCGCTTCGCCAACACTGAGTAGACCTTGGAGCCGTTAGACCTGTACTTCCATATGCATCGTTCTCTCGTCGCTTCGTCAAGCGAGCGAGGAGCAAAGAGAGGAGCAGGGCGAGGTTGGAGGGGTCCGAGCGAGGTCGACAGGAGAGCGAGAACCGTGCCGCGAGGGCCTTCTTTCGCAGGCTGAGCTCGTCCTCTTACCAGTCGTACGCATGCTCGTCGGCCGCACAGCTCGGAGCTCGTTTGCCGGCGAGAGGGCAAAGTCCGCGGTCGCCGGGCTGAGCGAGTTCGTCGCGGCGCGCGACGGAGCGCGCCTTCGTCTCGCTACCAACCCTGCTCGCGGCTCGCTCTCGCCGGCATGGACAACCTCGCCGCCATGTTCACGCAGCTCTCGAACGCCATGGGCAACCCCAACCCGGACCTGAGCTACCTCGAGCGCGTCGCTGGCGAGATGGGCGGGCCCGACGTCTTCCTCGGGGCAATGGCGCAGATGGCGGCCAGCCTGCAGGACTACACCGACCCACTCGACGACCCCGAGTTCGCCAACCAGATCACCACCGCGCGCAAGGTGCACGCGGCCGAGAAGGCGCGCAAGCCTCGCCGCCCTCCGGTCGCCGACCGCGACGAGCTCGTCGACCGCATCGAGCAGCAGCGGGCCATGATTGCGCGCGAGCGACTCAGCGGGCAGCCGTGGATCTACCTCGGTATGGACAAGGGCTCGAGTCCCGCGCCGTTGGGCCAGCTTCAGCCGAGTGCGTCCTCCTCTTCCTCCCTCCCTCCCCCCTCGAACCTCTGCGCCGAGCCGAGCTGACCTCCGTTCTCCTAACAGTTCTGCTCAAGGACATGCTCGCGACCAAGACGCACAAGGTCCGCCCCTCTTCGTCGAATCCTGGCCCTTCCTCGGCCCGAGCGCTGACCTCGTTCTCCTGCAGGGTCGCTACCTCCTGTGCCGCATCATCTCCAAGACCGGTGCGCCGCCGCGCGCCACATCCGCCTCGAGTACGACGCCGACATGTGACTGATGACGATGCGCCCTTCGTCCAGCTCTCACGTCCAGCGTCGCGTTCATTGTCGAGGACCAAGAAGCTCGAGTGTGCGTCTCTCTCGCTTCGACGTCCGCGCTCGTCGGCGGTCGTCGCCGACGGCGGTCGTCATTGTCGACGGTAGTCACGTCAAATCAAGCACTGATCTCAAGCCTCCCGCAGCGAGACGGTCTCGATCTTTAACCTCGACATGTGCGGCGTCCCTCTCGGCGACGGCGCCGACCCCCTGTTCGGCGTTGGCGACATCCTCGCCATCCGCGAGCCGACCTACCGCACCGAGACACGCGACACCACCAAGTTTGCCATCCGCGTCGACTCGCCGACCGACTTCCACTTCCTGTCGCCGCACGATCCGCTCGTCGAGAAGGCCAAGTGGGCAACGACGACGCCGCGAACTGCGCTCCCGGCCTCGTTCGACTACAAGGCGCTCGGCAACAAGTACTTTGGCGAGAACCTGGACCTGTACGCCGTCAAGGCCTACTCGGACGGCATCCTCAAGACGCAGGACCCGGCGCAGCACGTCGTCCTCCTGCTCAACCGCGCCATGGCCCGCCTGCGCGTCGGCGCCTTTGTCTCGGCGTGCCGCGACACGACCGACGCCCTGACGCTCCTGAGCGACGGCATCAAGGGCCCGTCGCGCGCCGTCGAGAAGGCCATGCTGCGCCGGGCCAAAGCGCTCGAGGGCGCTCGCCTCCTCACGCGCGCGTGCGAGGAGTACCGCCGCATCGGGCTCTTTGACCCGGACAGCACGGAGGCGGCTGAGCGGGGCAAGCGGCGCGTCGAGGGCATGCTCAAGGCGTCGAGGACGGGCAAGTACGAGTGGATGACGCTCGCGATGGACGGGCCGAGGGACCAGCGCACCGTGTGCGGGGTCAGCGTCGGCGACTATGTTGGGCCGATCGAGGTTGCCCAGATCAAGGGCCGAGGAGGAGGGCGCGGCATCGTCGCGACGAGGGACATCAAGGTCGGCGAGCTCCTGCTCGGTGCGTCTTCCTCTCCCTCTTTCCCTCTCGGCCACCATGTCGGGCACCTCCTCTGACCTCGCTTGCGCCCTTCGCTCGCAGTCGAGAAGGCGTACGTCATCGGCGAGGAGGCGGCGTCCAAGGGCTACAACCTCAAGACCGACCTGCTCCTGTCGAAACCTCGCGTCGCCCTCATCGCCGCCCTCGCCGCCAAGGTCCAGGACGACCCGGCGAGTGCCGACCTCCTGTACGCGCTGTACGCCGGTCCCGACTATCCACCGCTCGGCGCGGCCACCCTCGGCGGCTACCGAGATCGCGAGCTCGACCTCGACGACCGCACGCCGCCTTTTGCCGACATCGAGCGCATCGAGCGCATCGCCACTTACTCTGGGTCCGTCCTGTCGCCCTCTACATGCCTCACTGCCGGTCCTGACGTTCACCTTCCCGCAGCGTCGCCACGCGCGAAGACCTCAATTTCTCGGCCTCGCCGACGGCCGTCTACCTGAGCGGCTCGCTGTTCAACCACGCCTGCGTGTCCAACGCGACGAGCAGGTTCGCCGGCGACGTGCAGATGGTCCGAGCCCGTACCGCCATCCCGAAAGGCGCCGAGGTCCTGATCGCCTACGTCCCGTACGACGCGCCCGAGGCGTTCCGCCAGCGCGTCCTCCAGCCGCACTTCCCCAAGGGCTGCCCTTGCGACAACTGCCGCCGGAACGCGCCCGGTCGGGCCAAGCGCGCAAAGCGCCATGCCGACCTCCTCGGCCCGTCGTCCCAGTGGCACAAGGCCCGAACGGTCCTGGCCGACCTCGAGTCGTCCGAGCTCTCGCGGCAGGACGCCGACCAGGTGTTTGAGAAGACGGTCGACCTGCTCGAGCGGTCGTACCCGCCGAACCATGGCCCGATCAAGAGCGCGCTCTTTACGGCCCTCCTCGAGCAGGCCGGCACGTGCCCCGGCGAGCGCTCGCTCGAGCTGTACGACCGCGCGTTCGCCGCCGTCGGCGCCGAGTTCAAGCGCACGCCGTCGCGCGTCGAGATCGTCGCCATGCACGCCTGCCAGGAAGCCAACGTCATCCAGGCCATGGTCTTTGTCGCGGCGCGGCACAACTTGTTTGGCCGTCGCGCCGACGCACGTGCGTGGTTCAAGGCGGCCGCCGAGCTGTCAGAGATGGCGATGGGGTCGAGCTACGACAAGTTTATCGAGGAGCACGAGGACGAGATCAAGGTGCACGGCGTGCGCGGGCTCGTCGAGTCTTGTCGGCCGTAGCTCGTGCAACTCGTTTTCTCTCTCTTCCTTGTGCAGTAGAGGCTGCCTTGCTCGTCGTCGACGCCATTGTGCTCGAGAGCGTCGGTGAGAGAGGCCGCGACCGAGAGCGAGAGGCAACGCGACCTTCTCAAGTTCAGCTCTGCGCTCGACTGGGCTCTCTTCGCTCGACTTGAATCTCTTCGCTCGACTCGGACAGTCTCTCGGCCCCAGCGTTGCGAAACGCTTCACTTCGAGTTCTGATTTCACACAGGGGAAGAGGGAGGCAGGCTGGGCAAAGCGAGAGGAGGAGGGAATCACATGCGAGCGAGGGAGGGGGAAAGGCAGCGAGGGAGGCGAGGGGTAAGGCACAGAGGGGGGGTCACGACTCGAGGCGGCGAGAGAGCGCAGGCGAGAGCAGCTCAGGAGTACTGCGAGGGCGAGGGCGAGCGAGTCAGTACGGGCCCGGAAAACAAGGAGAGGAAGGAGAGGGAAAGAGCGGGGGGGACGCACCAGGTCGTCCTCGTCGTCCTGCGCGCCAAACGCCGCACCGCCCGCACCCGCCGCACCGGCACCGGCACCGGCCACCGCACCGGCCGCGTCGGCGCCCTCGGGGAACTTGAACGACGACCCGAACGAGCGCGACTGCTGCATATTCTGCGCAAAGAGCTCGTACTGCGAGGCGAGGCGAGGAGAGGGTCAGTGCGCGCTCGACGACGACGACGAGAGAGAGAGAGAGCGTGGGACGCACCCTCCGGATGTCGGCGTCCGAGACGGAGCGGCGAGCGAAGCGCATGGCCTCCTCAAAGTGCTCGATCGTGATCTCGGGGACCGGGTCCTCCTCGTCGACCATGGCGTCGTCCTCGTCCTTGACGACGGCGTCCTCGCCGAGCTCCTCGATGCGCTGCTTGCGCTCGCGGTCCTTCTTCATGTCGGCCTCGATCGACGCGCGGATGGCGAGCTTTGCGGCGCGCTGGCAAATCTCGGTCAGGTCGGCGCCCGAAAAGCCGTGCGTGTTCTTGGCGATGAACGACAGGTCGACCGACTTGGCGACGGGCGAACGCTTGAGGGCCGCCGTCAGGATCGAGACGCGCGACGCCTCGTCCGGGAGCGGGATGTAGATGAGCTGGTCGAGGCGGCCGGGGCGGAGCAGGGCCGGGTCGATCTGGTCGGGGCGGTTGGTGGCGCCGATGACAAACACGTTCTTCTTGGCGTTCATGCCGTCCATCTCGGTGAGGATCTGGTTCAGGACGCGGTCGCCCGCACCGCCGGCGTCGCCGCCGCCGCCGCCGCCGCGCGCCTTTGCGATCGAGTCGAGCTCGTCGAAGAACATGACGACGGGCGCCGCCGCGCGGGCCTTGTCGAACACGTCGCGCACGTTGGCCTCGGACTCGCCGAACCACATGGTCAGGAGCTCGGGACCCTTGATCGAGATAAAGTTGGCCTGGCACTCGTGCGCGATGGCCTTGGCGAGGAGCGTCTTGCCCGTTCCCGGCGGGCCGTAGAACAGGACGCCCTTTGACGGCGACATGCCGTACTTGAGGAACTTCTCCGGGTGCTCGACCGGGTACTGGACCGTCTCCTGCAGCTCGATCTTGACCTTGTCGAGGCCGCCGACGTCGTCCCAGGTGACGGTCGGGATCTCGACGACCGTCTCGCGCAGGGCCGACGGGTTGCTCGTCCCGAGCGCGAACCGGAAGTTGTCCATGGTGACGCCGAGCGAGTCGAGCACCTCGGCGTCGATCGTGTCCTCGTCGAGGTCGATCAGGTCCATCTTCTCGCGGATCTGCTGCATGGCCGCCTCGGAGCACAGCGACGCAATGTCGGCGCCGACGTAGCCGTGCGTGTCGGCCGCAATCTTCTCGAGGTCGACGTCGTCGCCGAGCTTCATGTTCTTGGTGTGGATCCGGAGCGTCTCGAGGCGGCCCGTCGCGTCGGGGATGCCGATGTCGACCTCGCGGTCAAAGCGGCCGAAGCGGCGCAGGGCCGGGTCGATCGAGTTGGGGCGGTTGGTCGCCGCCATGACGACGACGTTGGAGCGGGCCTTCATGCCGTCCATGAGGGTGAGGAGCTGCGACACGACACGACGCTCGACCTCGCCGTTGGTCTGCAGGCGTGGAAGGGCGAGAGAGAGAGAGAGAGAGTCAGGGCGCGCTCGACGACAACGACGAGAGGGAGAGAGAGCGAGGGGGGCGCACCTTGTCACGCTTGGGCGCGATCGAGTCGATCTCGTCGATGAAGATGATGGCGGGCGAGTTCTTCTCGGCCTCCTCGAACGCCTTGCGCAGGTTGGACTCGGACTCGCCGGCCATCTTGCTCATGATCTCGGGGCCGTTGATCAAGAAGAAGAAGGCGCCCGTCTCGTTGGCGACGGCGCGCGCCATGAGCGTCTTGCCCGTGCCGGGAGGGCCAAACATGAGGATGCCGCGCGGGGGCTTGATGCCGATCGACTTGAAGAGCTGCGGGTGGCGGAGCGGGAGCTCGACGAGCTCGCGGATCTGGGCGAGCTGCTTGCGGCAGCCGCCAATGTCGTCGTACCCGACGTCGGCGAGGTTGTTCTCCTCGTCCTCGCGCTTGACGGGCTCGCCCTCGGTGTGGATGACCGTGTCTTGCGCGACGATGCAGTACTCGGCCGGGTCCGTCTCGACCACCTTGAACTCGACGCTGCGCGACGCGCCCTTTGCGAGGAACGTGTCGCCCTTGCGCACGGGACGGTACGCCTCGAGGAAGTAGGGCTTGAGGAACACGTTGAAGATGTCGCCCGTGAGGCCCTCGATCGAGTCGTCGAACGGCAGGACGTGGATGCGCTTGCCGTACTTGATGTCGTGGCACGCGTGCACCGTGCAGATGTCGGCGAGCTTGACGCGCAGGTTGTTGCGCGCGACTGTGAGGCGCGGGCGAGGTCAGCTCTGCGACGGACGAGGACGAGAGAGGGGAGGAAGGAGGGGGCGCACCCTTGTTGAGCTGGATCTTGCCCTCGTCGACGTCCTCGGACGACAGGACGATCAGGACTGTAGGCAGAGGGAGAGTCAGTCTCGTGCGCTGAGAGAGGAGTGTGGGTGCATGCGGCGGGGAGGGAGGTGCCGGCGTCCTCGTCACCAACGAGGGGGGAGCTCATCGGGCAGCGCCATCGCGCGCAGGAGCAGCTGCCCGAGCGAGCGGGACGCCAGAGAAGAGAGGAGAGGATGGGGACTGACCCGTGTCCTTGCGCTTCTTGCCGCGGACGATGATGGTGTCGCCCCTGAAGAGCTGGAGGAGCTCCATGGTGGCGGGATGCAGCTGCGCGACCGAGTTGTCGTCCGAGGTGCTCTCATCGACGACGAGGCGGTTCGGGCTGCGGTGGACCTGGGTCAGTGAGGGGCTGTGTGGCTGAGGCGCGAGAGGATGACGAGGCCAGGGGAGGGTGGAGGGGGGGAGGGGGGGGGAGCGCACCTCTTCTTGGGGCGGAGGATGGCCGTGGCCGAGTCGTCGACCTTCTCTGCGCGGCTAGGGTCGTTGCTCATGGCGGGCAGGTGGTCGTCTCCTGGTAGCGGAGGGTTGTGGAGGAGGAGGAGGAGGAGAGGACGAGCCGGCAGCTTCGACTCGTCGCTTCCACCGCTGACGAGGCTCACTCGACTCTCGCACTCTCGCTTTGCTGGGCTCAGCTCGCACTCTGTCCTGCTCTACACAGTCACGCGACTCGAACAAGCTCAGCCTCAGCTTCCCTCGCCCTCTCGTCGCTTTTGCAACACGCTCCCCTCTCTTTCTCTCTCACCTCCAGCAATCGCTCCCTCGCTCTCCCTCGCACCCTCAAAGCTGTCCGACACGCTCTGCGTTACGACCCCTCGCTCTAACCTCCCGCGCCACCCTCACCAATCCCGGCACTGGCACGCGTCCTTGTCGTAAACGTCGTCACCGCACCGGTCCGCCACGCCCGGGTCCGTGCAGTCTGCGCGCTCGACGAGCCGGGTTCGGTCGGTCAGGCTCGGCTCGACCTTCAAAGGAGAGGAGAGAGAGAGGAGGAGGGACGCACTGAAGATGACGGGCCACGACCGCTCGAGCGCGTGCCCAAAGAACGGGTTCGACGGGCCCATGTCGCCGCCCCAGTCGACTGCGCGCAACATCCGGCCGCTCATCAGCCCCGCGCTCTTCTGAAGCATGCCGCGCAGGAGAGAGAAAGAGGAACCGGACGACGCACAGCTCGCCCCCTCTCCCTCGAGCCAGTGCCCCAGTGGCGCCTCGAGGAGCTCCTTGACGCGCGCGTACTTGGTGCGCGGGTTGGCGACGATGCGCGCGCGCGAGACAAAGAACTGGGCCGCCCACGACGCGAGCTGAAGCGTTGGCGGGCAGAGCTGCGAGCGTCGGGACGAGGGGTCAGTGCGCGCACGACGAGGAGGGAGCGAGAGAGAGAGACAAGGTGACGCACGTCTTCTCGAAACTGTGCGCGATTCCGTCAACGCACTCGTCAATACACGCTCGCGACGCACGTCTCGACGAGAAGAAGAGAGGGCCGAGGGCGCACCATGCTGTACAGCTCGCGCATCCTGCGAAAGTCGCCCCACACGCGCTGATCGACGCCGCAGTCGCTTTTGACGTACGGCGCGAGCGACAGGAAGCCCGTCCGCGCATCGAGGTGGTCGAACCGCGGCGCGCCGACCCAGGCCCAGGCAAGGTCTGCGGAGCGAGGGCTCGAGCGCGCCGAGGTGAGTCGGGGTGCGCCGAGGCGAGAGAGAGAGAGAGAGGGGTGGGGACGCACGGTGCTGCAGGAAGAGGGTCATGTCGGCGTGGCTCGTCGGTCGGTCGTGTGCGTCGGGCCCGAGGAACGCCCGGTCGGCCGCCGTCGGGGCGTCGAACCGCCGCAGGATGTGGTGCAGGTACGTGCCGCCTGCGGGGACGAGCAACATCGCGTGAGCGCGCTCTCCCACAGCCTCCTCCCCGAGCCCACAGAGAGAGAGGGACGCACCTTCCCGCCCGACGTTCTCGAGCTGCACCACCTCATCAACGCCCTCAATCGCGCCCAGCTCTCTCCTCGTCTCCTCGCCTCGCGCCTCGCCCCCGGCCCCGCCGCCGCCGCCGCCGCCCTTGTCATACACGCTCACCCGCGTCCTGAACTTTCTCACCGAGCTCCTCCCGAGCGTCTCGGCGACGTGCGCCGCAAACTCGTCGACGGGCGAGTCGTAGTACGCAAACACGACGTCGAGCGTCGCGGGCGAGAACGGGCGCGCGGACGAGGTGGTGGAGGGCGAGGAAGTGTGGTCGAACAGGCCGAGGCGGTTGGCGTAGTAGGGGTCGAGGCGGTGTAAGGGGAGGGTAGGGAGCGCGAGAGGGCGGCCGACGAGCGCCTGGGCGAGGAGGACGAGCGCGGGGAGGAACGGCAGTACGGCGAGGAACGTCGTCGAGCGGCTCGAGCGCGCGTCACTCGGCGGCGAGTGGCTCCGAGGCGAGCCCGGTGGCGGCGTGCGCCCTCCCTTGAGCGACACGCGCACACGAGGCGCCTCGGCCCACTCGTCGTCGGCCTCGCTCGGGGGCCGAGCAGCGGCGGCCGCCCAGGCAACGACGACCGTGCCGAGCGCCGCCGCTGCGCACGACGTCGCGAACGCGGGCAGCTCGACGCCGCCGATGCGCGCCGCGACGAGGACGACGAGCGCGACGGGCACGGTCGCGAGGGCTGACTTGGGAAGGTCATCGCGGTCGGGGCGCTGGTTCGCGCTGTGGAGCAGCCCGGCCAGGGTCGTGGCGAGCGCAACGAGGTGGAGGATCGAGGCGGCAAGGACGAAGAGGAGCATCGAGGGGAGAGGATACAGGGCGGCGGATGGGGATTGGCGGACGGCGAGGTTGGCGAGCGCGACGGCCGAGGTGATGACGGTCGCGACCTACAGGGCGAGCGTCGGGTCAGGGCCTCTACCATGAGAGGCAAGAGAGAGGTGACGCACAGGTGCAGCGCTCCACGCGACCTGGAAAGGCGTCGAAGCGGCGCCGTCCGCGAGGACGAGCCACGCCCCTGCTCGAGCACCGACGGCGACGAGGCCGCACGCGAGCGGGACGGCACCCGTCGACAGGGCGAAGGACGAGGTGACGAGGAGGAGGGGCGCGACGCAGGCTGCGACGGCCATGGGCGAAAGGGCGGACGGCGAGGAGGACGAGGAGGGCGGGCCGAAGCGCGACGAGGCGAGGAGGATGGCCGGCGGGAGGAGCGTCTGCGCGGTCCTCGAGTCAGTTCCATCCCTGCAGAGCGTCGCTAAAGGGGGGACGCACCTGCACCGCACACGCCACCTCGAGCGGCAGCTGCCCGACCGCAACCACCTCGCCGACGGCCGCAACCGCCAGCAGCGCCGCCGGGCGCGCCGCGCTCGCGCTCGTCCAGCCCGCCCAGCCCGCCCATCCCGTACCGCCCGCGTCGACGTGTCGCCGCAGCCTCGGGACGCACAGGGCCGCGAGGCGGGTGCACAGCGCGAGGGCGAGGAAGTGCGCCGGCGGGAGGAGGAGGAGCGTCGACGTGGTCGTGCGGCGGCCGATGTAGCTGCGTGGGCTCGAGTCAGTATGTGTACGGAACAGGAGGCCGCAGAGAGAGACGCACCTGACGAGCAGGGTCCAGCTTGCGCACGAGAGGACGGCGCCGGTGCACCGCCTCAGCGATGAATGACGGCCGCCGGGGCTGCGACGGGGCGTCTGCGCAGACGCAGGCCCACTGGGCGGCGAGGGCGTGGCGCGCTCGAGCATGAGCTGCGGTCGGACGTTGCTGCAGGCGAGCGAGCTCGAGGGGGGGGAGAAGGAAGAGCACGAGCCGTCTTTGCCAGCCGAGAGGAGGCTGCGAGAGAGGGAGCGTGCTTCCCTTCCCCGCGACGAGGCTCGCCCGGCCCGGCTCAAGCGGACGGAGCAGCGTCACTCTGGACGCGGACACGAGACGAGCGCGTGGGCGCAAGGGGAGCGAGCGCGGGCGAGCAGGCGAGCGACTCTCTCTCTCTCGCGCTGCGCCGGGCTCGACGACGACGACGACGACGACGAGGCAATGGTGGTTCCAGACGACGAGGATACACAGACACGAGGAGAGAGTATCTACAGACAGGGATAAGGACTCGGGAGGGCGGACACACACAGAGAGAGAGAGAGAGAGAGAGGGCGAGGGGGAAAGGCTAAGTATGGGGATCGGGGTGTCAACAACGGCGAGAGAGATGGAGCGCGAGAGAGGGATGCAAGAAGGCTTTGTGCGGGGCGAGGATGCGACAGGGCGAAGAAGAGTGTGAGAGAGAGAGAGAGGAAAGAAGGAAGGGAGGGAGGGACGGGGCTCAGACGCGGGCGCTGTGCGAGCGCGACCGGGCCTGCACCTCGCGCACGAGCGCATAGTCCTCGAGCTCGCACGCGCCAGCCTGCAGCCTGCGCGCGAGCTCGTCGAGCTCGGCGCGGCTCACGGCCGGCGGTGGCAGGTGGCGCTGGGGCGCCGCCGTGCCGAGGTCGAGCATGACCTCGACCTCGTCGTCGCCGTCGCCGTCGAGAGCGAGGTCCTCGTCCTCGTCGTCGACGTCGACGTCTAGGAGGCCGACGGGCTCGGCAGCGAACGGGTCCCCACGCGCCGCCTCCCAGCGGCGCATGCGCTCGACAAAGTGCTCCTCCTCGTCGCGCGTCGCCGAGCGCAGCTGCTCGAACGCGACGTGGTGCAGGCGCTCGGCCTCGTCGACGTCGTCGTCGCGGTTCGCGAGGCCGACGAGGAGCGGCGTCGGGGCCGCCGCCGGGTCGCACTGCATGGGCGAGGTGCACGACGTGGCGCGGCGGAGAGGCGGAGGGACGAGGGGACGTGGGAGCGCGAAGGCGGAGGAGGAGGAGGGAGGTGCGGCGGCCGCGGCGAGGAGGGCGGACGAGCCGAGGCTCGTGTCGGGCGAGGTCGAGGGCGAAGGGAGCGAGTCGGGCGGAGAGTCGGACGCGAACGACGAGTCGTCGAACGAGCCCTTTGACGACGACAGCGAGGCGTGCGACGGGAACGACGACGACTCGGTCGACGGGTTGCGGGTGCGCTCGGTGCGGCTCGTCGTCGTCGCCTCGTCGATGCCGGGGAGGGCGAACGCGCCTGCCGAGGCGCAGAACCTGGGCGGTGTTTGCGGCGCGCCGAACGAGGTCGACGGCGAGGAGGACGAGGCCGGGTCGACGGCGAGTGCTGGCCCGAACGGGTGCGGGTGGGTCCACACGAGGTGGGACTCATGCGGTGGTGGGTACAGTGCTGGCTGCGACTGCTTGAGCGGCGACGGCGGTTTGTGCATCATCGAGGCCGAGTCCCCACCCTGGTTCCCAAGGGTCAGCGGCGGTCGCGAGGGAGAGAGGGAGGGGGACAGCTGGGACGCACTCCGTAGCCCACACGAGTCCTCTTTGCCCGTTTGGCGTCGCCTCGAGTCGGCGAGCGGTACTGGGTCCATGCGGTTGGTGGAGCACCCTGGCGGTCGGGCGACGAGGACGAGGTCGAGGGGACGACCGACGAGAGGGACGACGAGCGTCGGCGAGTGCGGCACAGAGGTCTGAGCGGTGTCGGAGGTGCGCTCGTCATGCGGGACGAGCGCAGTGGTCGAGAGCGAGAGCGAGAGGAAGTTAGGCGAGAGCCGACGACGCTCGACTTGACGTCGCACCTCGACTCGCTCAGGGTCGAGTCGGGTTTCGGAGTAAGCTCTACAAGAGTGCATCACAGGGCGGTCCCACGGCACAGAACCCCGGCTGAGCGAGGTGAGAGTTGACCCTTGGTCTTCCGACTTCCCCGCCGCCGCCGCTCTCCGGTGTGTGCAACCACCAGCTCGCGCCGCTCGTCTGCCTCCTCCGTCGCTCCTTGCCAGCCCAAGCGGCTCCTTTGCGCCCGTCGCCCTCTCGCCCTCCCGTCCCTGCGCCTCGGACCCGCCCTCCTGCTCGCCCGATCGAACGCCCGTCTCTCTCTCGCCAGAAACCGCCGGCGATGAACTCATGGCGACCTTAGCCACTGTCGACCCTCTCGCCACGCGCACCGCCCGCCACCATCCGCACCAGCTCGCCGACGCCGCCGCTTTCCACGACTCGGCCGCCAACACCGCGACCCGGCCCGCCGCGGCACCACCACCACCGTCGCACGCCGCCTACGTCCTGTCGTGGACGCCCGACTCGCCCTGGAGAAAGGTCCCTCTCCCTCCAGCGAGCGCCTTCTTCGGTGAGCCCCCCCTCCCGTCCCACGCTCTCGCTTCCCCCACTCGACCCGGACGTCGCCCTGACCCTCTCTCCCTCCCCCTTGGTCTGCGCAGCCGGCGCCCTCGCAGGCGCAGCATCTCGCACCGTCGTGTCGCCCCTAGAGCGCCTCAAGATCATCCTCCAGGGTGCGCCCTACCGCTCTCTCGCCGGCTCGTCGTCCGTCCCAGGTTGACTCGCGACGCTGAACCCTCCCGGGGCGTTCCCTCGCAGTGCAAGGCGCGTCGGCGCAGTACAACGGCGTGTGGCAAGGCCTCAAGAAGATGTGGCGAGAAGAAGGGTTCAAGGGTGCGTCCTCGCGCTCGCTCCCTCTACCTTTCGGCGCCCGCGACGAGAGCCAGCTCTGACTCGCCCGTTCCCTCTCGCCGACAGGCTACATGCGCGGCAACGGCATCAACGTCTTGCGGATAGCGCCCTACTCAGCCGTGCAGGTGCGCCCCCGCTCTCTCTCGCTTCTCCTCGAGCCCGACTGACCCTCCGTCGTGCACACCGCACGCAGTTCTCGTCGTACGAGATGTTCAAGGGCGCGCTCAAGAGCGACGACGGCTCGATCGACACGCCGAGACGGCTCCTCGCTGGCTCGCTCGCCGGCATCTGCAGCGTCGTGAGCACGTACCGTGCGTCGCGCCCCGTTCTCTCTCCCTCTCGTGACTGGCGCCCGTCGCGCAGCACTGCGGCGCGCGCTCGTCTGGGTTCCTGAGAGTGGGGCTGACACCTCGCATGCGCGCAGCTCTCGACCTCGTCAGGTCACGGCTGTCGGTCGAGTCGGCGTCGCTGGGGATGCGGGAAGGGCGGACAGACGGGAGGAGTACGGGCATCGTGCGCATGACTGTGTGCGTCGCCCCCCCCCCTCGTTCCTCTCTCCTTCTCTCTCTCTCTCTCTCTGTGAGATGAGGTACTGATGAGCGCTTCTGGGCGCTGCGCAGGAGGGTCATGAAGGAGGAGGGCGGCGTCAGGGCGCTGTATCGAGGGCTCGTGCCGACTTCAGCGGGTGCGTCTCCCTCTCTCCCTTCCCCTCGGCTCCGTCTTTCTCGTCCCTCCCTCCCCATCTCGCGCACCTCCCTCTCTCTTCCTCTCTCGCACACCCTCCTCACCCGACCCTGACGCTCGCCCCTCTCTCCCCCTCGCCCGCCCCCCGCACCCACAGGCGTCGCGCCCTACGTCGCCTTCAACTTTGCGTCGTACGAGCTCCTCAAGCTCCACATCTCGGGCCTCGACCCGCAGCACCGCCCGCCCAACACGTTCGAGAAGCTCGTGTGCGGCGGCGTCGCGGGCGGCATCTCGCAGACGGTGCGTCTCGGCTGTCCCCCCCCCTTCTCTGCCTCCCTCCTTTTCTCGCGCTCGGGAGGAACGAGCGCGAAGGAGGGTAGTGCGCCTTGACGAGATGAGGGACTGACGAGCGAGCGAGTTTGGCCCCGCCCCGAAACAGCTCACGTACCCGGCCGACTTGCTGCGACGACGGATGCAGATGGTCGGGCTCAAGAGCCAGGCGCTCGGGTACCAGTACAAGGGCGCGTGGGACGGTGCGTCCTCTTTTCTCTCTCTCTCGCGGGACGCGTGCGCCGGTCGGGCGGCGGCGGCGGTCGCCAAGGCAGACCGCGTCGCCGGCCTGCGCTCAGACACATCTCCTGAGACTGACACCCTCGCGTGCGTGCGCGCAGCCGTGTTTACCATCATCCGCACCGAGGGCATCCGGGGCATGTACAAAGGGTGCGTTCCCGCTCGTTCATCCCCTCCTCGCCGCCCTCGCCCCGGACCTGACCACGGCCCCTCCTTCTTCGGCACGCACAGCATCTGGCCCAACCTCCTCAAGTGCTTCCCCGCCATGTCTGTCTCGTTCGCCGTGCGTCGTCGCCTCGCTCCCTCTCCCCCACTCTCTCTCGGCGCCCCTGAACGCGCTCGAGCCCGGCACTGACCTCGCCCCTGTCCCCCTGCCCTGCCCTCCTCCCGCCCTCGCCGCCGCCGCCGCCGCCGCAGGTCTACGAGGTCTCGAAGGAGCACATGGACGCGTGGAGTGCCGCACGGGCGGATGCGGATGCAGCTGAAGACGAGTAGGCTGCGAGGGCGCGGAACTAGACCGGCGACGAGGAGGAGGAGGAGGAGGAGGCCGACGCACATTCATCTGCCTCTTGCGCACCTGTACTACCCTTGTCGTCGACTGTATGCCACTGCCATAGAGCATCTTGTCCTCTCGCTCGTCTTTCTCCCGGCTTGCGACGAGAGAGAGACAGAGAGTCGCTCGCGGCCTTCTCAAGTTGAGCCACCTCGGCGGGCTCGCGTCGTCCGCTCGGGCCTCTCTCGCTGCTCTCGCCGCTCTCGAATCAAAGAGCACGCTCTGAACGACCTGTCGTTACAGAAGAGAAAGCAGCGACGACCAGCGAGCTGCGGGAAAGCCTCCTCCCTCATGCCCCTCCTCCTCCTGCTCCTCCCTCGCGACCCGCCTCGACAAGTGCCCTGTCTGCCGAGCAGGCGTCAGGCTTCGGCGCTCGAGAGGCTGCGAGAAAAAGGGAGAAGAGAGAGAGATAGAGAGACTGGGACGCACCTCAAGCCCTGCACCGAGCGACGAGGCGCTTGAGGTCAAAGTTCTCGAGGTCCTCGTCGGCGCGCTCGACGAACCCGTCCCAGTCGACGCCGTGCGTGATGCGCGCCACGTCGCTCGCCGCCTTGATCCACTTGGGCGCCTCGGCGTCGCTGGTGCGGCCGGCAATCTTGAGGAGCGAGCGCTCGGCGAGCGAACGCTCGGCCGGGACCGTGTACGGCGCCGAGACGACCTCGACGCGCTCGCCGCCGTCGGGCGTCTCGCGCACGTCGGCGCCCGAGGCAGAGATGGCCTTGAGCTCGTATACGTTGGCGAGGCGGTTCGAGTTGGGCAAGTGCGGGTGGCTGAGGACGTGCGCGCAGATGTGGTACGGCCCGACGAGGGCGTGGCGGTACGAGCTTTGCTGGCGGCGCGAGTAGGTGCCCTCGAGCTGCTCGATGGCGCGCTTGCGCGCGACAGCTTGTGGATGCGGGCGGGCAGGAAGTCCTGGTCGACGTCGGCCTCCTTGCTGATCGTCTTGCAGCGCACCAGGAGCTCGGCACGGCGAGCGACCTGCTGCGGCGTGTCGCGCCGCTCGTCGACGCAGTAAGCACACGTGCACCCGTTGGGGAAGTGCAGCTTGAAGAGGCTGTCGCGCTTCTCGGGCGCCGAGCTGGCTGGCACGTAGGCGGCAAAGACCTCGTCGCCGGCCTTGACGGGCGCGCGCGCTCGGACGACCTGCACGTCGCCGTACAGGGTCCACGAGGCGTTGGGCGTGCACGAGTGGTTGAAGAGCGAGCCGCCGAGGAAGAGCGCCGAGCCGCCGTCCTCGACGAGGTCGTGGCCGGCGTCGTCGTCGCACATGTTCGTGCGACGCAGGCTGAACCTCTGAGGGGCCTTGAAAGATTAGAGAGGTGGATGAGAGGGGGGAAAGAGAGAAGAAGAGGAAGCATCGGCGACGCACGCGTTGACGAGGCAGATGCCCTCGATGCGGGCGATGTCGGCAAAGGCGGGCTGCGACGACGAGTCGAGCTCGCGGTCCTGCTGCGCCCCGAGGACGGCCGCGCCGACGGGCTCGGCCTTCTCGCCGCCATGGAGCGCGTACAGGAGCGCTGCAGCCGACGGGTCGTCCTGGACCTTGGCGGCGCACGCCTCGACGAGCGCCATCTTGGACGCGCGGCTGGCCATGTTGCGCGTGAGGTCGTAGCCCATGACGAGGCGGCCCTTGGTCGCCTCGCCCGTCGCGAACGCCTCTCGACTGCGAGCGAGGGAGGCGTCCGAGAGGTCAGTCCACGTCGACGAGCCGGAAAGGGAGGGAGGGAGAGACGGCGAGGACGCACCGAGGAGCAGCTCGCCCGCCTTGATGTCCCTCGTCGCGACGATACCGCGACCGCCACCGCGGCCCTTGATCTCGACGACCTTGACGGGCCCGACGTAGTCGCCGAGCGACAGCTCCTTCTCGTCGACGCCCTCGTCCGAATCCTTGACGATCTGGCGCCAGTCGTACTCGCCCGTCGCGCTCTCGCGGAGCATGCGCTCGACGCGCTGCACGCACTCGCGACCCTCGGCGCTCGTCGGGTCAAGCTCGACGACGCGAGCGAACGCCTCGCGCGCCTTCTCAAGCTGGCGCAGGCCCTCGAGCGCCCTCGCGCGGCGCAGCGTCGCCTTAAGCTCGGCGAGAGCAGGCCCTGGGACCTCGCTCGACAGGAAGCCGAGCACGGCCGACGTGTCGCGCAGGGCCGAGGCAAAGCTGCCGAGGCGGAGGTGGGCCTGAGCGCGGTTGAGGAACAGGACGAGGCGCGTGGCGGCGTCGTCGGTCGAGTCGAGCCCGTCCGAGTAGGCCTTGACGGCGAGGAGGTCCTTTTTGGCGGCGAAGTAGCGGTTGCCGAGCGCCTTGTAGTCGAATGAGGCCGAGCGAGGCGTCGCGAGCGAGGACGTGGCCCACCTCGCACCCTTGACGAGCGGGTGCTGCGGCGACAGGACCTCGTAGTCGGTCGGCGTCTCGATGCGGACGACGTAGCAAGTGCCGGTCGCGTTGGGCTTGTAGGTCGACTCGCGGATGGCGAGGATGGTGCCGCGAGGGAACAGCAAGTCGAGGTCGGGCCCGGTGACCATGCCGTGGAGCGAGACGTTGTAGATGGCGAGCATGTCGCTGCACGACAGTCGATAAGGTCGAAAGAGAGTGGGAGGAAGGAGGTGTTAGTGGAGCGGGCGGGAGAGAAAGAGGAGGGAGAGGATGTAGGACGCACACGCGACCGTCCTGGTCCTCGACGACGCACGTGAGCCCGACGACCTTGACTGCGACAGGCAATTGGCGAGTCAGTATCCTGTGCGTCTGACCGTAACGGCTCTGGAGGGCGAGAGGACCTACTCGGCGACGAGACGATGCGGCAAAGCAAGAACCGACCCTGCGGGAGGAAGAGAGTCGGCTCGGCCTCGTAGACAGAGGCAACTTGGCTCGTACCGCGTGCATCTTGGTGACCATCATGTCCTTGAAGCGAACTGCGTCGGTACAACAGATCAGAGGCAAGCTCGAGAGGAGGGAAGACGTGAGGGAAAGCTGGACGCACTTGGCTTGAGCTGGTCGAGCGGCGTCGACGACGCATGTTTGCCGACGCCCACAAAGTTCCACAGGATCTGAGTGTCGTCTTGGACCTCCATCTTGGCCTGCTCGCTGCGCATGTGCTCCGTCTTAGCGATTGTCGAGAGGCGGTCGGCCGCGGGCGGGTACCGCTGAGGGCGCGCGCGCTCGAGGTCGAACTGGGCCCTGGCCGCCTCGATGTTCTGCTTGTACAGGGCCGCCCACTCGTCCGGGTCCTTGCTCGGCCTGAGGGACGGGCCTTGCGGGAGGCCGCCGCGGGCGGTGATGACCGAGCGGAGCTGCTCAGGGTTGCGGCGCAGGCGGTCGACCTCGTCGGCGGGCATGCCGAGGCTCAGAGCCATGTTGAAGAACACCTCGAGGTCGGGCGCGCTCATGGCGGCGAGAGCGAGGCAGGGTGGAGGAGGGAAAGGACACGAGGAGCGAGCACCGATGAAGAACGGCCGGTGTCTCGCCATTCTCAACCAGCGACGACCTCTCGAAAGCGCTTGACTGCCAGTGCGGGCTAGTCAGTACTCGTGCTCGAGACAGGCGAGCTGACAAGGCAAACCAGACGAGGAAAAAGAGGCCAAAGCGCACCTTTGCCGGGTCGACGACGAGGAGCTCACGCCGCGACGAGCGCGAAACAGCCGACTGCGAGCAGGACAGACTACGCGCAAGCGGTGAATGGCCGGCTCGACGATGCGCGCTCGACGTCTGGGGCGCACTGAGGCACAGCGCGAGCCTCGGACAGCTCGAGTCGCGGTCGAGCGTCGAGCGCTAGCGAGCACACGCAAGGACGAGCGGCGCGGCGATCCGTGCATCGTTGCGCCACATCTGCGGATGGTAGGCCGAGAGTTAGCAGAGGTTGCGGACGGACGAGCGAGAGAGAGAGTGAGGTCGACGTACGCTCGAACCGCGTCCTCGCCGCCGACGACCCGAGCGGTCTCGGGTCGCGCGGTACATACGAAGTGGAGCTGCTGACGAGTCTTTGCACCCTCGGCGCAGCAGCCTGACGCAAGCAGAGCTCCAGGCCGCGCAGGACGACCGCGAGCCGACGAGGGAAGCGGAGCTCAAGGGGCACGACGAGGCTGAGCGCGGCGGGCCGCAGCCTCGCGCTCGCCTCGTGCAGCACGTCGCACGCTCGAGCCAGCCGTCGGGGCGCCCGTGCTCGTAGGAGAGAGCGCGCGACTCACGCACGGCGGAAGGAAACGGGCGTGCCTGAGCCCACCGCCGTCGTCGCAGCAGAGGCCAGGCACCCGGCGCGGATGCTGCGAGCGAGCGGACCAGAGAGGACCAGGTGCACTTTGGCGAGGAAGCGATCAAGACAGCGAGAGACGTCAGGTGTCGAAAGCGAGTTGGCAGCGGAACGTGGGCGGCGGTGGGCTCGAGCGAACGAGCGTGGCAGCGCCCGTCGACGGGGAGAGAGACCGAGCGCAGGCAGGTGCAGGGGCGTGTTTGGAGCGAAGAACGAGCGAGAAGGGAGAGAGCGGCGGCGCTGGGAGGAGAGGGCGAAAGCTGCGCGAAAGGTGCGCGAAACGGCCTTCGGGCGACGGACGGCGCGTCGCTTCCCTCGTCCTCCTCGACCACCACCAGCTAGCACTTGACTGTGCTCAGCGTCCAGCCAGCCCAGCCAGTCCAGCCGACCCACCGGGCCCACCCCCTTCGTCCGCCGTCGCTCGCTCGCCAGCGCTCGCGCCAGCCGCAACCACCTCGCCCCTCCCCCGGACTCTGCTTGGTCGAGGGACCACCCTCTCGCGCCCAACGCCCACCCGACCTCGAGCGCGTCCAGCGGCACCACCACCGGCGCGACAGCTCTACCTCGACTCGGCACACCCGACTGCCCTCGCACCACACGCCGTCGAGCTCGAGATCCGCCCCCGCTCCCTGCACCCCACGAGGCGCGCGCTCGCCCTCGACCCGTCGGGCTCTCGTCCACCATGAACGTCCGCAAGGTGCGCCTCGCCTCGCCAGAACTTCCATCCCTTCTCCTGCAAGCCCGACCACTGACCGTGCCCTCGCGCGGCGCTCGCAGGCCATCACCATCCTGGTGATCCTCATTGCCCTCATCCTCGCAGGCACCGTCGCCGTCCTCACGACCGTCGTGCAGTACTTTGGCGTCGACCAGCGCGATGTCATCACCGAGCCCGAGATGCGCCTGTACGAGCGCCTCGCCGCCGCCGCTCGCTCCAACCTCCCGATCCCCGACAAGGGCCAGAAGGTCGTCGGCGGCGGCGGCGGTGCCGGCGACCCCGAGCCGCTCGCGCAACCTGTCGGCGACGATGAGCAGCTGTCGCCCGTGCTCGTCGTGACGCGCGACGACGCCGAGCGCGGCGACGAGTCGGTGCAGGACCTCCTCAACCGCCTCGACGAGCGCGGCTGGTTCTCCAACTCGTCGTCGACGTCCGCCGACCTTGAGGCCGTCGCCGAGCCCGAGCACAAGCAGAAGATCCCCAAGATCATCCACGCGACGTGGAAGACCGACACGGTGCCCGTCCGCTGGGCCGAGGTCCGCCAGGGCTGCATCGACCTGCACCCCGACTAGTGCGTCCAGCCTCTCTCCCTCCCTCCCCGTGTCTCCCTCATTGACACTCGCACGCCCCGCAGCGAGTTCAAGCTGTGGTCGGACGCGGCGTCGCGGGCGTTCATCGCCGAGCACTACCCGTGGTTCCTCTCGACGTTCGACGGCTACACGTACCCGATCCAGCGCGCCGACGTCATCCGGTACTTTGTCCTGCACCATTTCGGCGGCATCTACATGGACCTCGACATCGGCTGTCGGCGCAACCTCGACCCGTTCCTGTACTTTGACGTGATCCTGCCCGCGACCATCCCTGTCGGCGTCTCGAACGACCTCATGTTCGCCGAGCGCGGCCACCCGTTCATGGACCTCGTCATCCACAACCTCATCACGTTCGACCACTCGTACGGGACCAACTACCCGACCGTCATGTTCTCGACCGGCCCCATGTTCGTCTCGGCCGTGTACGGCATGTGGCCCAAGGATGTCGACGAGGGCGTCGAGCGCCAGGTGCGCATCCTCCCGCGCAGGTGGTACGGCAAGAACGCGCCCGTCAACGAGATGCACGAGTCGTACTTTGACCACTTTTACGGCTCGAGCTGGCACGCGTGCGTCCTCCTCCCTCTCTCGCCCACCCTCGTACCCGCCCTAACCCTCTCGCCCCCTCCCCTCTCCCTCTCTGCAGCGACGACGCCGGCTTCATCACGTTCCTCGGCAAGTTCGGCATCGCGCTCATGTACGTCGGCCTCGGCATCGTCGTCCTCGGCGTCGTGCGCCTCGTGTGGAACAAGCGGCCGGCGGCCCTCAAGACGCCTCGCACGATCGGGCCCATCGCCCTCCCGTACGAGGCCCTGCCGTTCGCGCGCCCGGGCACGCCCGGCAGCGGCAGCCGCCCTGCGAGCCCGAGCCACGGCGGGCCCTCGTCGTCGTCGTCCTCCGGGGCGGGCTCGCGCTTCGGGCCGCCCGCCGGCCGGTACCGCGACGACGGCAAGCCGAGCGGCCTGTTCTACATGCCCGTGTGGCTGTACCCCTCGGGCTCGTCGGACCGCGGTTCGCCCGGTCCTCGCCCCTCGAGCGGCGGCGGCGGCGGCGACGGCGCGAGCCCGAGCGGCGCCGGCGGGCAGCAAAACTGGTCGCAGTACTTCAGCAACCTGTCGTTCATCAACGACGAGGCGGCCGCCAATGCGCACCGCCAGCACGGCCACGAGCACGGCGGGTACGCGCCCGTGCCGAGCTTTTCGCGCCCGCCGAGCCCGAGCAACAACTCGATCCTGCACGCGCCCGGCTCGACGCACGACGGCGCGTTTGACGGCATGCCGCTGCACTCGATCCATGCGCCTCGGGCGCACAAGGCGTCGGCCTCGACGTCGTCGTCCTCTCCTTCCTCCCCCTCTTCCTCGTCCCACTTCCCCTCCTCCCCCTCGACCACCACCTCCAACCCCCCTCTGTCCCCCAATCCTCCGGCGTATTCGTCCCTGAGGAGCTGGGGGACGTCTCTCTTTCGCGGCGGCGTGGTCCCAACTTCCTTTCCCGTCGCCCTCGGCGGCGGGTCGCCCTCGTCTGCCGCGAGGGAGCCGCTCCTCCCGGTCGCCCACCACCCCGGGCACGGGCACGACCTCGAGGCGCGTCGCGTCCATCTCGACGCCGCGCCAGGGCCTGATGGCGGCGGCGGCGGACTCGGCCTCGGCGGACCGCCAGAGTACGCCGACACACTCGCACTCGTCGCTCCGGGTCCCGGGTCGCCCGGGTCGCTCGTCGACCCTCGAGGCGGACCAGCTCGAGCAGGGCGCGGCGGCGGCGCAGCAGCAGCAGATGCCGCTCGGTCGGATCGGCGGGGCCGTGCACCCGCTGCGGCAGCTGCGGCGCCGCCAGGGGACCGGGCCCTCGAGCGTCCCGCTGCAGGCGCCGCCAGCCGACGCTCCTCCTTCGACGGCAGCGGCGAGGACTCGCTCGAGGAGCAACTCGATCGCGAGCTCGCCGGCTTTGACGGGCGGCGCAGCGGGAGCGGGCGAGCCAGTCCTGCCCTTCTTGCCGCGGACGAGGGACGAGTGAAAGGGTACGGCTCGGGCGCGGGCGCGGGCGCGGTCGAGGAGGAGGTGGACCGGCTGCTGAGCGAGCTCGCGCCGGAGCAGGGCGACGAGGACGACGGTGGCGCGGCCAAGAAGGCCGAGTGAGCGCGCCCTCGCTTCTCCCTCCCTCCTTCTCACTCTCTCTCTCCCTCTTTCTCTCTCTCCCTTCGCTCTTCTCTCGCATCTCTACACGCACCGGCACCAGTTCTTCCCTCCTACCCTCCCTCGCACCTCCTCAGCCCCTCTTTCTCCTGCGCGCGCTCTTTGTGTACAACTCGCGGTCCTCGATCCCTCTCTCCCTCTCTCGCCTCTTTCTGGATACCCCCCGCACCCCTGGCATCGAGTGCAAACGGAGCGTGTCCGTATCCCGCGCCGTGGTGCGCGCGGTTGGCGCTGAGAGCAGTGAGGGTGGTCCGGCTCGAGCGAGGAGCTGAGCGCGAGGGCTGCGAAGCTCGGCTTGGGAAGGCCGACGACGGCCTCGTCTCGTCTCGTCTCTCTCTCTCTCTCTCTCTCTCTCTCTCTCTCTCTCTCTCTCGCTCCCTCTCTCCCTCTCTCTCTCCTCGTCGCGCCTTGAGCCGAGCCAGAGCTCGACACGTCGTTGCACACTGTACACGGAACGCTCGTTTTCATCGTCGTGACATGCGAGGGAGCGAGAGAGAGAGAGAGAGAGGGGGGGTATGCTGATGAACGAGGTGCGAGCGGGCGTGGCGAGAGAGAGAGAGAGAGAGAGAGAGAGAGAGAGACCTGCGCAACAGGCCACCGAGCAAGTCAGTCCTCTGCTCCCGTCGAGCCACCAACAGACAATGCGGGAGACCCTCGTCGAACGCACCAAGAGAGCGACGACCACCGACCATCGAGGAGAGAGAGGGAGGAGGCGCCCGGCCCCGCACTCAGACGGCGCGCTTGACCTCGAAGAAGCGCTTGAGGTAAAAGACCTGCCACGCGCAGACGGCAAAGAGGAGGACGGTCTGCACAATGGACCAGTACTTGACGCGGTCGTTGGTGCTCTCGGCGGCTGCGAGTGCGGCGTTGGCGGTTGGCGGTTGAGGGCGGAGAGGGAGAGGGAGAGGGAGAGGGAGAGGGGGATGGAGGGGAAGGCAAGGGAAAGGGGGGGGAGAGAGGTAGGCAGGAGAGTCAGTGCCGGGACCGAGACCGAGAAAGAGAGGGAGAGGAAATAAGCGACGACGCACTGTCGCGGTGCAGGCGCTCGCGCACGACAATGTACTCCTGCTCGTCCTTTACGGCCTCGAGCGCGGCCGACAGCTGTCGGATCTCGCGCTCGATCGGCGCCGTGTGGCCTGCGGGGTGGTGGAGCGGGTCAGCTCTGTGGGAGAGAGAGAGGGAGAGAGGGAGAGAGAGAGAGTGGGGCAACGCACCGTCGTCCTCGACGTACATGATGCCGTGCACGTTGAAGCTGGGAGGCGCGAGCGGTCGAGGGAGGGGGGCAAGCGTCAGGGTCCGTCGCCGAGGGCCCGCTCGCTCGCCCCACACGACACGAAAGAGGGAGGGAGGGGGGGACGCACCTGACCGTCTTGCCGCTGACGGTGCTCATCTCGTTCGAGAAGCAGTAGGTGAACCGACCGTCCGACTCTGCCGTGAACGAGTGGGTGCCCGTGTCCTTCTTGCGCTGCTCGTTCATGGTGCGGCCGGTCGGGCCCGTGAGCGAAAAGTCAATGTCGAGGTGGCCCCCGCCGGCGACTTGGTACGTGACGGTCATCTGGTTGCGGGTGAGAGGGAGAGAGGGAGGGAGGTGGGGGAGAGTGAGTGGTCGAGGTGAGCCGGGGCGGGTCACGGGGCAACAAGAGAAGAGAGGACGGACCTTG
Source organism: Rhodotorula graminis WP1 (assembly GCF_001329695.1). NCBI lineage: Eukaryota > Fungi > Basidiomycota > Microbotryomycetes > Sporidiobolales > Sporidiobolaceae > Rhodotorula > Rhodotorula graminis. Next base: position 797,524 of record NW_017264928.1, on the reverse strand, counting down.
TCCTCTGTGTGGAGGTCCTCGAAGAAGCACTCTTTGGCGCCTGCGTCGAGGTCGATGGTGTGGGCGCGTGCCGTCGACGCGGCGAGGGCGACGAGGGCGACGAGGGACGAGAGGAGCGACCAGCGCATGGTGGGCGTGTTTGGTGGGAGTGGCACCGGGCCGGGCACACTGTGGCTGTGGTGGTGGTGACAGCAGTCGAGCGGCGCGCGGTGATGAGATGAGGACGAGAGAGTGAGACCCACCTCTGCTCCTCCTCCTCCTCCTCCCTCATCTCTCTCACCAACGACACAGAGACCATGAGCGCACGCAAGTCGGCCAACCAGCTCCCCAACACGCTCGACCGCTTCCTCAAGAGCCGCGCCCTCCTCAAGCAACCCCCGCCCGCTTTTTACCCCATCGTCGCCCACCCTCCCGCTCCCTCGCTCGTGCGCGCCTTTCCCTCGAGGAGTGACGACGACCTGCCCCCGACTGCCACCACCACCCGTGCCGCCTCGCTCGCCGACCTCGCACGCGACAAGCTCAACCGCGGCGTGCGCCTCACCGCCCAGGAGGACGCCGCCCTCGTCTCGTCTTCCTCCCAGCCGCAAGCCCGCCGCAAGCCCCCGCGCCCGGCCAACACGCGCCACCCGCGACCCTGGCGCATCGTCTTCCCCGAGGACCCGGTCCGCGACCGCTTCTTTGCCGACCACCCGTTCGAGGCGCACCGCCCACAGTCGCTCGTCGAGGGCGAGCTCGTCGCAGAGCCGAGCGGGCCTCGGGGCAAGGAGTGGACAGAGTTGAGGCAGCGCACTGTCAACCCGACTGCGGACGAGTGCGTCCCACCTCTCTCTCTCTCTCTCGGGGCGACCCTGTGCCAGTAACTGACCCTCGCGCCGCACCACCCCCAAAGCTGCATCGCCTTCATCACCAACCTGACGACCTCGCACGCGCTCCCACTCGCCGTCGCCTACCCGCACGGTGTCGCCCAGTTCCGCACCCTGCGCGCCGAGCACGAGACGGCCACGCGCGCGGCCCAGCTCGAGGCCGAGTCGCACGGCGCGCGCTTCTTTGGCGCGCTCGACCGCGCCGTTAAGCTCGAGGAGCGCGTCCTCGACGAGTGGACGAGCGCGAGGGAGATCCAGGAGGGCTTTGCGGCCGCCGGGAGGAACGGCGCGCAGGGAGCGCAGGCCCAGACGCAGGTGGCGCAGGGCGTCGCGGCGCCGCAGGGGAGCGTGTGGGCGCCTGCCGAGGCGCGGCCGGCGTTTGGCGGCGGCGGCGGTGCCGACGAGAGCTTGTTCTCGGGCGGGGTCGAGTACCTGGGCCGGTTTGCGAGTGCGGGTGCGAGGAGCGTGCAGGGACAGGGACAGGGGGAGGAGGGGACGAGGCCCGGTGCGGTGGTGAGGGGGGATGGCCTGCTCGTCGAGGCGCAGGCATAGAGCGTTGCAACTGTGCAAGCGTGGACCGTCGCACTCGCCGCGAGAGGGAGAGGCTCGAGAGCCGCACAGCTGGTCGGCGGACCTCCGTCGTCGAGTCGCGCGCGGTCGAGACCTCGCTCCTCCTCTCGAGCTCGTTCACCCACCTACGAGCACACCGCCGCACTGTGTGCACCGCTGTACCGCCCGCTCGCTCGAGCCACGCACCGCCCCCGACGCGCCCACGCTTGCGCTCTTTGCCCGCCGCGCCGTCCCTCCCCCCACCCGCTCGCTCGTCACCTCGCTCGACCCACGCGCCCGCACGCACACGCACGCACCATGGCGTACGAGTACGACACCAAGGGCGTCCTCCTCGAGGTGAGCTCTTTGCCCTCCTCCCTCCTCTGCACCGTGCGCGCGCACTCGTTCTGGAGCCCGAGACCCTGACCCGCGTCCCTCCTCGACTCTCGCAGTGGATGAAGGAGTGAGTTCCCCTGCCACACCTGGGCAACTCGACAGGGCCCGAACGGTCTCAAGTACCGCGAGCGCTGACTGTTTGCCCCCACCTCTGTCCTCCTCCTCCCCTCCCCTTCTCCCTCCCTCCCTCTCCCTCTCCCTCGCTCCCCCTCTCCTCTCCTCGCCTCGCCTCGCACCCGGCAGCGGCGCCAACAAAACCTGCGTCGAGTGCGCGACGCCGCACCCACAGTGGTGCTCGCTCTCGCTCGGCGTCTCGCTGTGCCTCGCGTGCAGCGGCACGCACCGCAGCCTTGGGTCGCACCTGTCGTTCGTCAGGAGCCTCACCATGGACAAGTGGACCGACAAGCAGATCGAGCGCATGAAAAAGGGCGGCAACAGCCGGTGCAAGGAGTTCTTTGAGGCCAATGGGCAGCCGTTCATGAGTCTGCCGATGACGGAGAAGGTGCGCCCTGCTCTCTCTCTCTCTCTCTCTCTCTCTCTCTCTCTCTCTCTCTCTCTCTTTGTGCCCTCGTCCTCCCTCGACGAGCACCGACTGACGCACTCTCCCCGCCCCCCGCCGCCGCACCCCGCACGCAGTACAACACGCACGTCGCGGCCATGTACCGCGACAAGCTCGTGTGCGACGCCGAGGGCCGCCCCTGGATCCCGTCCGACCCGCCCGCGCCCACCACGACCTCGTCGTCTTCGTCGTCGCCCTCGCCCTCTTACGGCGGCTCGTCCAACGGCGCCGGCGGCGGTGGCGGGCTCCGCAAGCCTCGCCTCGGCGCCCTCTCGTCGTCGTCCGCCTCGTCGCCGCGCTCCGGCTCGCCCTCGTCCTCGTCGCACGGCGGCGCCCCAGGCGGCGGCGGGGGCGACCAGGGCGCGCGGCCGACCAAGGCGCAGAACGAGGACTTTTTCTCGCGCATGGGCGCGGCCAACGAGGGCAGGCCTGAGCACTTGCCGCCGAGTCAGGGGGGACGGTACGGCGGGTTTGGCGGCGGTGGAGGGCCGAGCGGTGGTGCGGGAGGAGCGGGGCGAGGGGGAGGGGGAGGGGGAGGGGGAGGGGCGGCCAACCCGCTCAGCAGCAGGAACTTGCCCGGGCTCGACGACTTGAGGGACGACCCGGTCGGAGCGCTCGGCAAGGGGTGGGAGTTCCTCGGCGCGGCGCTTGGGGCGGTCGGAAAGACGGTCAACGAGTGCGTCGCTGGGCTCTCTCTCCTCTTCATCTCTGTCTCTCTCGAGAGCGCGCGCACGGTGGGTGTGGACGAGTCGACGACGAGCGTGACCTGACCTGACCGTCTTGCTCCCTCTCCTCCTCCTCCCTCCCTCCTCGCCTCCCTTCACTCCGCCGTCCACCCTGCCCCAGGTCCGTCCTCCAACCGACCCTCGAACGCGCTCACGACCCAGCCCTCCAATCCCACCTCTCGACACTCTCGACCAAAGCCCTCTCGCACCTCTCGACCGTGACCCGCGCCGGCGGCCAAGCCCTCTCGACCACGCTCGACTCGAGCTCGACCTTCCTCCGCACCCAGGCCGGCGTAGACGTCGGCGACCTCGGCGCCCGGTACGTCGACCGCGCGACGGGACGCGGCGCCGGGGAGGGCTACGGCAGCGTTGGGGAGGCGAGCGCTCCTGGCGGACACAGCGCGAGCGAGCCGGGCAGGGGCGACTTTTTCGGAGACTATGGCGTCGGTGGGCCGAGTGGTGGGAGCCCTGAGCTTGGGCGGTCGCGGTTGGACGGCCCGGCGCAGGATAAGGGAGGAGGGTTGCGCGAGGCGCCGACGGCGCCGGCGCCGGCGCCGCAGGTGACGGGCTCGTGGGCCGACCTCGCGCCTCAGGCGGCGGCGCGCAAGGCGGCTGCTGCCGCCAAGGCGCAGACTGGTCCGGCGGCGGCGACCAAGAAGAAGGACGAGGACGAGTGGGAGTCTTGGTAGCTCGTTCCCGCTCGGTCCCTTGCAACTCGTTCGCTCTCTCTTCTCTCTCTCGCTCTCTCTCGGGTCGCGAGGATAGCCGCTCAGAGAGAGAGTCAAACTGCCTCGTGGTACTGCAGAGGCGTCTTTTCCGATGCGGGCTACGGCTTGTGCGGCGTGGGCTCGATGCTGATGCGAGAGCGAGAGAAAGAGAGAGAGGGAGCCGTCGTCCGACAACACGTGTTTCTACCTGCGCCCCTCGCCCTCTCACAGCTTGGCGAGCAGCGCCTCGTCGCTCCGCCACGGCTCGCGCTCGCGGAACAACTCCTTGGTGTCGCGCGCCGGCCTCGCAATGGCCGGGTTGGCCGTCCCACCCGTCGCGCTCCCGCTCGCCATGCGCACGACCCGGTCGACCGTCGCGGCGCTGTCGCGCTCGTACAAGACTGCGGGCGCCTGGTCGACGAGCTCGCGCAGGGCGAGCGCAGAGAGCTGCGTCGGCGGGAGGTCGGTCGACGTGCCGAGCACGAACGAGTCGAGAATGAAGTCGAGCGACGAGGGCGAGTGCTGCGCCGTTGCGGCGACGAGGCGCGCGATCGCGGTCGCGTACGACTCTGCGTGCGAGAGAGAGAGAGTCAGTGACGTGCAGGAGGAGAGAGAAGAAAGAGAGAGAGAAGCAGGGAGAGGGGGCGCACCCTTGGGCGACTCTGCGAACGCCTCTGAGATGATGTCGACGACCGACGACACGCTCGCCTCGCCCATGTTGCTGCCGCCGCTCGAGACGGTCGCGGCGAGGCCGTTGACGACCGAGTCGCGCACGTCGCCCTCCTCGCTCGCGACGAGGTTGACGAGCTCGGTCACGAGCGGGTCGACTCGGGGCTGGTGCCGCATGAGGGCGCCGAGCGCCGCGACGCCCCGGTTGCGCACCGACAGCGACGACGTGTCGACGAGCGACTTGACAAACGTGCGCTGCAGTTGCGGGAAGAAGGGCTTGACGTACGCCGACACGCGCACGAGGAGGATCGTGAGCGTCGACAGGATGGCCGACTTGACGGGCGCCGGGAACCGGTCGCCGATGACGCGGATGAGCGGGCCGACCGTCTGGATGCAGTAGGCCTTGAACGCCTCGGGCGAGGTGCGCTCGACGAGGTCGCCGAGGCCGTACGCCGCCTGCTCGCGCTGCTCGGCCGTGCCGGCGAGGAGGCCCTGCAGGAGGATGGCTGTCGACGATGGCGGCAAAGAGTCAGTTTTGAGGACGCAGTGAGAGAGAGAGAGAAAGAGAACGAGGAAAAGGCGGGACGCACGCAGGATGGGCTTGAGGCCGTTCGGGCGCGAGAAGCCGTCGACGGGCTTGCCGACGATGCCGACGCCCTCGATCGTGCGCCGCAGCGGGACGACGAGCGCCTCCATGTCCTCCTTGTCGATCGTCTTGACGAGCGCGTCGAGGGCGGTCCATGCGGCGCCGACGACGTCGGGCGTGCGGTCGTCGAACAGCGACACGAGCTGGCGGATAAAGTCGACGACGTAGTCGGCAAAGTCGGCCTCGGTCGCCTTGCAGAACCGGGCGTACAGGTTGCAGCCCGTGATGCGTTTGCTCGGCACCTCGTGCTTGCACAGCGACAGCATGTGCATCTGGAGGCTGCCGAGGCCGCTCTCGTGGTCCTCGACCGACGCGAGGACGGCGTTGAGCGCCGAGTCGAGCGCGTCGAGCGTGTCGTCGTCCTGCTCCGTCTCGAGCGCGTTCTGGAGCGCGTCGACAATGTTGGTCAGGCGCCGGCCGAGCGCCGAGCCGGCGACGCGCACGAGCGCCGACAGCGCGCGCGCGTTGAACGCCGTGATCGGCTTGGCCGTGAGGCGCGGCACGAGGATCGGAAAGATCTTCTCGGCGCGCACCTGCATGACCTCGCGCAGCGCCTCGAGGGCGGCGTCGGCCGTCGGGCCCGGCGTCTGGAGCGCGTCGAGGAGGGTAGGGATCGTCTCGTCGATGGCGCGCGTGCCGATGACCTGCTGCGCGACGTCGAACGCCTGGCCCGCAGCCGAGCGCACGTTGGCGTCCCGGTCGACGAGCGCGGTGCGGACGGCGGCGATGACGGCGTCCTCGTGCGCCTCGAGCGCCGTCTTGCCCGTGTTGGCCATGAGCTCGGTGAGGGCGAGGCAGACGCCCTCGCGCTGTCGCCGGTCGTCCGAGCGCATCGCCTTCTGCAGGCTCGCAATGACCTCGCCGAGGACCGACTCGCCGAGGCGGCGGCACGTGTCGGCCAGGCACCGCGCCGCCGTCTCGCGCTGCTCGAGCGCAGGGCTCGCGAGGATGCGGACGATGATCGACACTGCGCGAGAGGAGGAGAACTGTGAGCAGCTGTGCGACTGGGTCGCAAAGTGAGAGAGGGAGAGAGGGACGCACTGAGGATGGGCAGGATCTCGCGGACCGTGCGCGGCGTGTTGGGGACGAGCGCCTTCCACACGCCAATGGCGGCCTGGCGGACACCGCCGACGGCGTCCTGGCGCACGATGTAGATGGCGGCGAGGACGCGGTCGCGGCGCTCCTTGCCGAGGCCGTCGATGAGGGCCTTCTTGGCCGCGTCCATGCCGGGCGCCGCCTCCTCGGCGGCCTCGTCCTCGCCGTCCTCGTCCTCGCTGATCTTGCCGCTGATGCCCGAGATGCGGAACAAGAGGTCGCCGATGAGCTGCACCGAGCTCTGGCGGATGCGCCACGACTCGTCGAACAGGCCCTGCTCGAGTTCGGGGAGCAAGAGGTCGATCGCCTTTGTGCTGTGGTTGGCGACGATCATGCGGCCGGCGCGCATCGACGCCTCGCGCACAAAGTCCGAGTCGTCGGCGAGGCCCGACAGGACGGGCTGGATGATCTTGCCGAGGTACGGCGAGAAGCGGTCGCCGAACGTGACGGGGAGGAAGACGAGGAGCGAGATGTGGCCCTCGCGGATAAACACGCGCGGGCTCGACAGGTTCTGGAGGATGGTCGGGAACAGCTCCTCGAGGCGGTCGACACCGAGGCCGGCGAGGACCTCGGACACGCCCTGCGCCGCACCCTGCTGGTCGACCTGGGCCGCCGGCGACTTGAGGACCGACATGAGCGACTCGATCAAGTCGGGGAAGTTGTTCTCGCCGAGGCGCTCGACGAGGCCGCCGAGCGACTTGGCCGCCGTCGAACGCGCCTCGGGGACCGGGTCGACGAGGACGTCGCGCAGGAGCGGCACGAGCTGGTTCAGGTACGGCACGAGGTCGCGCGCCTCGGTGAGGGTCGCCATGTTGCCGACGATGGCGGCCGACTTGCGCTTGATGTCGGCGCTGCGCTCGCGCAGGCCGCGGTCGAGGATCGGGACGAGGAGCGCGAGCGACGACGCGTCGATAAAGTGGGCGAACGTCGTCGTCAGGAGCGTGTCGAGCGCCTGGGCCGTCTTGCGCGCCGGGTCGACGAGGGCGTCGAGGAGGACGCTCGTCATCTCCTGGATCTCGGGGTTGGTGACGACCTCGCCGAACCGCTTGAGGCTCGTGTTGGCCGACTCGCGCACCTGCTTGTGCGTGTCGGTGAGGACCTCGGTGAGGCGAGGGAGGATGGTCGGGAGCGAGGCCGACAGCTGACGAGGCGCGAGGAACGCCATGGCGCCCATGAGCTCGATCGCGCCCTTCTTGGCGCGCCACTGCTTGTCGTCGAGGCCCTCGAGGAGCGTCGGCAGGATGAGCTTGACGGCGTGCCCGCTCAACTTGCTCATGATGGCCTTGGCCGCGTCTTGCGTCGCCTCGCGCACGTCGGGCGACGAGTCGCCGAACGCGGCGAGGAGCGTCGGGAGGATCTCCTGGATGTAGGGCTCGAACAGGCGCCCGAGGACGGTCGACAGGACCTCGTAGCCAAAGACGGCGCCTTGGCGGGCCTGCATCGTCTTCTTGTCCTCGGCGTTGTCCTGCAGGCGGCCCATGACGCCGAACTCCTGGATCGCCGACAGGCCGCGACCGGCGACGACGCCGGCGAGACCGTACGCGGCGCCGCGGCGCTCGGCGTACTTGGCGCCGTTGAACAGGTCGTTGAGGAGCTGGTCGGCGAGGTCGGGCACGTCGTCCTTGATGACGCGGATGAGCGGCGGCAGGCAGTCGCACACGGCGGCCTGGACGACCTCGGACGGCGTCTTGAGCGCGTCGACGAGGCGGCCGATGACCTTGGCGACGCGAGGGTCGGCCGGGTCGAGGTGGCGCGCGAGGCGGCCAAACAGGACGACGAGCGCCTCGGTGATGTGGTCCTGCGTCTCGTCGCCCGTGCTCGGGCGGGCGAGGTACGCCTCGAACGTCGCGATGAGGTCCTGGAGCGTCGCCTTGCCGTGCAGGTCGATGACGGCCTGGGCCGCCTCGAGCATCTCGCTGCGCACCGACTGGCTGCGGTCGCCGAGCGCCTTGCCCTCGATGAGGAGGTCGAAGAAGGTCTTGACGTCGACGGGCGACAACAGGGGGCCGAGGAGGCGCAGCGTCGTCGCGATCGCCTTGCGCGCCTTCCACGGGTCCTCGCGCGAGAGCGACTCCTCGATGAGCATGCCAAACCGGTCGTACTCGGGCAGGAGCTCCTGCGCCTTGTCGTCGTACTCGGCGACGAGCTGCATGAGCGCGTCGGCCATGTGCTCCGGGTGGATGCTGACGCCCTCGGCGATGGCGGCGGCCGTCGCCTCGCGGACCGAGGCCGACGAGTGGCTCAGGAGCGGCAGGAGGCGCTGGAGGAAGTCGCCGGGGACGCCGAGGCCGTTCTCCTGCCACACGGTCACGGCGAGCTCGCGGTTGCGCTCGTCGACGTCGTGCGCGAGGACCCACAGGCTCGCGGGGAACTCGGCGTCGGTGAGGTCGAGAGGCTGCAGCGGGCGAAGGAAAGAGCGAGTCAGTGCCACGCTCCTGGACTAGTGCAGGAGAGAGAGAGGGCGAGAGACGCACCTGAAGAGCCTGCAGCGCCGCGAGGCGGACGAACGCCTCCTCCGTGAGCGCGCCGTCGAGAATGGCCGCCACCTCGTCGACCGACGCGTTGTCCTGGATCGCCTCGCCGAGGTCGGCGAGCGCCGTCGCGGCGACACGGCTCAGGGCCGGGTACCCGGTGAGGGCCGCAAACAGGTCGCCGACGAGCGTGAGGCGCGGGAACGCCGTGTCGGCGCACTGGCGCGCGTGGAACGACACAAAGTCGAGCGCGAGCGCGAGCTGCTCCATGGCGTTGCTGCCCTCGGCGCCGGCGACGATCCCGACCCCGCCGGTGCGCAGGATCTTGCTGACGAGCGGCGCCGCGTAGGCGAACGTGCCGGCGTCGAACGGCTGCTGCTCGGCGAGGTAGCGCAGCTGGAACAGGACGCGCGACACGAGGTCGGGCAGCGGCTCGGCGCGGAACTCGTCGGGCACGACCTGGGCCTCGACGCTGCGCAGGACGGCGGTGCCGAGCGCGACCTTGAAGACGCCGAGCCGGTCCGAGCAGATGTCGGCCAGGCGCTGGTACGTCTCGAACGCCTCGTGCGCGACGAGCGTCGTCGGCTGCATCGTGATGACGGCGAGCGTCTTCTCGATCATGGACGCGAGGTACTCGCGCACGAGCTCGGCGCGGCTGCGCACGAGGCACAGGGCGAGCTGGAACCCGCGCTTGAGGCGCGCGAGCGCGGCGGCGACCTGGGCGCGGATCTCGTCCTCGAGCGCGAGCTGCTTCTCGAGCGCGGCGCGGTCCTGCTTCGAGAGCTGGGCCGCGACGGGCTTCTTGCGCGCGAGCGACTCGCGCAGCTCGGCCTCCCACAGCGCGATCTGGTGCTCCTTCGAGTTGGCCTTGCCGACCGGCGCCGCCTGCTTGGCCTTGTCCTTGGCGGCGGCGAGCACGTCGACGAACGCCTGGCCGGCCGGCGTGCCCCACACGCCAAACTCGGTCGCGCCGATGAAGGCGAGGTGCGCCGGCTCGAGGTCGTCCTCGAACTGGGCAAACAGGGCCGGGACGGCCTTGGCCGGGTGCACGAGCGCGAGCGTCGTCGCGGCGCGGTACGCCGCCGCCGTCAAGCCCGGGTCGCCTTTGGGCGCGAGCGACGCGTCGGCGAGGACGAGGTCGAGCAGGTGCGCGAGGCGCTCGTCGATGAGCTTCTCCGGGTCGACCTTTGCGCGCATGACGAGGTCGACCCAGAAGCTCGCCTCGCTCGTCGACAGGCGCGGGTGGTGCGCGACGACGACGAGCTGCGCGACGAGGTCCTCGCGCGTGTCGAGGTCGTCGTCGGCGCCCTCGGCGTCGAACGAGACGAGGGCGTTGAGGAGCGGGCGGAGCCGACCGGCGCGGTCGATGGGCGCGTCGGGCGCGTCGTCACCGGCCGCGACCTTGGCCGTGAGGGCCACCTTGGGCTTGCTGTCGCCCGCGACGAACCAGGCGCGCAGGCCGTCGCGCAGGGCGAGGTGCACGAGCTTGGGCGAGTGGGCGACGCCGGCGCGCACGAGGTCGACGGCCTCGCGGCGGATGTCGTGCGACGCGCCCTCGGTCGCGCAGTGGATGACGGCGGCGGCGAACGCGGCGCGGAGCTGGTCGTCGGCGGCGAGGTGGTCGGGCGACGAGACGAGGTAGGCCGACAGGGCGCGGCACAGCCACGTGCCGTCCTCGACGGTCGCCGCCTTGCGGTACACCTTGTCGTACAGGAAGAAGTTGGGCTTGGCGCCCTGTTGGCCGAGCGTCTGCATCGTCGGGTTGGCGGCGATGAGGTCGTCTGCAGGCGAGTGACAAGGTCAGGCTCTCGTTCCTCGTCCGGCTCGTCCGCCTCGAGAGAAAGAGAGAGTTAGAGGTAGACGTACTGATCTTCTTGCTGTCCCACTTGGGTGCCCGACTCTTGAGGACGGCGACAGCGACGTACCCCTCGAGCGGCCCGCTCGGCGAGTTGAGCAAGTTGGTCGCGACCGTCTTGAGCGCCGCCTCCCACGCCGGCGCCAGGTCCTCGGCAAACGCGCGCTCGGCGCCCGTCACCTGCGCCGCCGCCTCGCCATGCTCGAGCGCCCAAAAGACGCTCCCGAGCGCGGCCTGCGCGCGCCGCCTCAGCGCCGGCTTGGTGTCGCCGAGGCTCTTTACGAGCGCGGCGACGTGCGCTTGCGGGACGGCAACGTCGGCCTCGAGCGCCCTCGGGAGGTGCACCTCGAGGGCGCGCATGAGGGCCGCAAACGTCGCCTCGTTCGATTCCTTTGCGAGGGCGCCGAGCGCGGTCGCGACCACCTCGGGCGAGACGGTCGCCGAGGCGGGCAGGGCGCCGAGGAGCGTGTAGAGCGTCGTGCGGTGGTCGGGCGAGGTCGTCTTGCCCGTGCGCAAGGGCGCGTACACCTGCTCGGCGACGGGCAGGAGGTCGCTCTCGCCGCCCGACGACGACAAGGACGGCGACGAGAACAGGGTCGCGAACACGCGCGTCGCGGCGGCGCGCGTCGGTGCCGAGACCGACTTGGTCGGCGCGAGGACGGCGGGCGCGAGGCGGGTGCGCAGGGCCGGGTCGGACGAGATCGAGGTCGGGAGGGCGGCGAGGAACGCGTCGAGGTTGACGAGGCCCGGCTCGGCGACGCGGTTGATGGCCTTTTCGAGCGCGGGGACGAACGTCGTCGTCGCGTCGTCGAGCGTGACGGTCGCGGCGATAAAGTCGTCGAGCGCGCGCAGGACGTGCGGCGGCGGGGCCGTCTTGGACAGGGCGACGGCGGCGAGGTAGTAGTCGTTGACGGCGGGCTTGAGCTCGTCGACGCACGTCTTGGCGACGTCCTTGTGGCCCTTCGAGTCGCGCAGGCGCAGGGCGACGTCGAGCGCGACGCCGACGAGGGGTGCGTGACGGTACGGCGGGTCGACCTTTGCGGCGACGAGGGTGCGCACGAGGCGCGCGAGGGACGCCGGGCGGTTGCGGATGGCGCGACGGGCGAGGACGAGGGTCGAGTGACGCAGGGCGGGCTTGACCGGGTTGGCCTCGTCGAGGAGGGTGTAGACGAGGGTCGACAGGGACGACGCGAGCGACGAGAACTGGGGGTCGTCGAGCGGGCGGTCGGCCGGCACCGACTGGTAGATGGTGACGGCCCACCCGAGGAGGGCGAAGCGGGTCGACGCGGCGCCCGTCTTGTCGACCTTTGCCGCCTCGCCGTCGAGCCACTTGATCAGGCCCGACGTGAACGGCGTGGCCGACTTGGTCGCTGCGGCCGCCGAGGGCTCGGCGGCGTCGGTCGCGGCGATCGCAGGTGCGGCGGCGGCGGCATGGTCGCGGGCGAGGATGGCCGACAGGACGTCGAGGACGGCGGTGCGCGAGGCCGAGTCGACGTAGCGGGGGACGGTCGGGAGGAGGAGGCGGACGAGGTCCTGGACCTGGCTCGCCTCGAGGGACGCTGCGGGGGGTTGGCGGGATCGGGGTTTCAGTGAGTGGCTCTCTTAAGAGAGCACAGTCGACGCACGCTTGGCTGCGGTGGCTGCGAGGTCGTGGAGGGTCGAGGTGCGGTCGGCGACTCGAGGCGACTGGAGCTGAGCGCGGGCATTTGTGCACAGGGCGGGCCAGTCGTGCTGGTGCTGCTGCGGGTCCATGACGGGCTGGTCGTCGTCTGCGTCGCTGCTCGTGCTCGCGGCGGAGCGGTTCCACTCGAGGACCTTGGAGGTGGCCTGGCGGGAGCGCGACGACGACGAGGGCGCGCTCTTTGCGAGCTTGTCGAGGGTGCGCGGCGTGAGTCGGGGCGGAGGAGCCACGGTAGCTGTGCAGCTGGCAGTCTAGTGCGTGCGAAGTGGGGGTCCAGCTCGCCCTCGTCTCTCTCCCTCGAGCTTGCTCCGCGGTCGAGTCGATCCTCTCGCTCTCCTCCTCCCACCTCCTCGTGCTCCTAGCCGAGGTCTGCTGTGCCTCGTTCAACCTCGCACCAACCTGCAACCATGCCCAAGCACCGCGCCAACAGCAAAAAAGCCGCCCCGACCACGGCCCGCCTCGACCGCTCGGCTCAGCTCGACCAGCCCTTGTTCGAGATCGACACGGCCGGCAGCTCGTCCGTCCGCCACCAGCTCCTCGCCGACCAGGCCCCCGGTCAGGCCCGCCTCCGCAAGGGCCAGAGCTTCAAGAAGCCCCTCCGGTCCGACCTCATCCTCGCCCAGCGCTCGTCCGTCCCCGCCCTCAACAGCCGCGTCGTGCCCTCGGCCGACGCCCAGGCCAAGCGCGTCAAGGCCCGACTCGGCAAGGTCGACCGCGACACCAAGGACAAGCTGCGCCGCCTCGCTGGCAAGGACGGCCAGGGCGACGGCCTCTTTGCCCTCAAGTCGCTCAGCGACAGGCCCGAGGCCGTCGAGGGCGTCAAGGACGCTGGACGGTACGACGCGTGGGACGCGGCGCAGCAGGTCGAGGCGGGCGAGGACGACGACGCCAGCATGCGCGAGGTCCTTGCCCTGAGCAACCCCAAGACGCGCCCGGTCCCCAAGGTGCGCCCCCTTCTCTCACTCTTTCCCCGAGCCAGATCCTCTCTCTCTCTCTCGGGGCCGCCACTGATTCGACGGTACCGTTCCCGCAGGCGCCCTCGACGCTCGCCAACCACTCGCTCCTGTCGACGGCCCAGCCCCGCGCCGTCACGATCCCGCACCCGGGCTCGTCGTACAATCCGTCGCACGAGCACCACCAGGCGCTCCTCGCCTCGGCGCTCAAGCACTACGAGGCGGCCGAGGTGCGCGACGAGCGCGGCCAGGCGGCAAAGGACGCCATGGACGCGAGCCGGGCCCTCGCGCGCGGCCAGGAGACGTGGGAGGCCTACGCCGACGAGGTCGGCTCGGGCGAGAGCGACGCCGAGCTCGACATTGTCGACCCGGACGCGCACGCGCACAAGGAGCTCTTGAAGCGCCGCGCCGCCAAGCGCAAGACGACCAAGCAGCGCACGACGGCCGTCCGCGTCGCCCAGGAGGCGCGCGCGCTCGCCGACCGCCGCGCGATGAAGAAGCGCGTCGCGTCGGTCCAGAACGTGCGCGACGTCGAGGGCTCGATCACGCAGGCCGAGACGCTCTCGCTCGAGGACAAGGCGCTCGCGCTCCGGGCGCGCAAGGTGCGCCTCGCCGACCGGGGCCTGACCCGGTTCCGCTCGGGCCCGAACCGCGTCCCCGATGCGCCCGTCGCGTTCCAGCTCGGCGACGAGCTCGCCGACAACCTGCGCACGCTCCAGCCCGAGGGCAACTTGTGGAAGGAGTGGGTCAGCAGCGGCATGCGCAGGGGTCGCGTCCCGGTCGAGCGCGCCAACGAGGGCAAGAAGGGCGGCAAGCGTGGTGGGCGCGGTCACGACAAGGGCCACGGCTACAAGGAGAAGGAGAAGTGCGTCCCTCGTTCCTCTCTTCCTCGTCCCTCGTCCGCGTTCTGACCCTCTCCTCCTCGCGCGCACAGGTTCGCCTACAAGAACTGGTCCGGCTGAGCGTGCGCGCTATCAACTTGTCTCCCCTCGCTAGACTCTCCCTCGTCGTTCCCTCCCTCCTTCTTCTCGCCGCCTCGTCGTCCTCGGGTTGTACTCGTCCTCTGTTGCGGTCCTCGCTCGCCCTCGCACCTTGTAATGTACGCCTACGTTTCCGTCCCTGCCTCTGGCGCGTCGAGAGTGAACTCGCCCGAGAGCTAGGCCGACGCGCTCGTCGCGCGAGCCGAGAGATCTGGAGCTCTGGCCTTCGTCGCTCTCTCGCATCGCCCGCCGGCGTGCGAGCGCGCATAAGAGCACGCGTGCCCTCTCGCGGGCTCTCTCGACGCCTGGCTCGCACCGCCAGAAGCTCGACTCGCCTCGAATCCGACTCCCCACCTCGCGCGCCTGATGAGGGCTCCACGGCTCGCAGGTGCGTGGGCTCTCGCTCTGCGGCCTTGCACTGGTACTGACCCGCCCTCTGTACACAGTACCCGTCCTCGCAACCGGCCACGAGTACGCCCCGCTGTCGACTACGCCCTCGACGTTTCCTGGCTCTCCCGACCTCTCGTCGCCGCCGCTCAGCGAGCCGCCCGGCACCCCTTGGCGCTCGACCTTCACGCCTCAGCACCTCAAGCCGCCACCTGCGCAGCCTTTGTCGCCCGCCAGAGCAAGACGCGCCCTCCCTCTCGCCCTCGCCCTCGCCCTTGTCGCCCTCACCCTGTACCTCCTCGCCGCGCCGCTCCACCTCTCGTCCCTCCTCGACCACACGCGCCTCGGCTCGCAGTACCGACCCTGCACCGCCGTCGAGTGGTCCTCGGGCGCGTGGGTCCCCAAGGACCCGCCGCTAGCGCCCAACGCGTCGACGGTCGACGTCCTCGCCGCGTCCGGGTTCGAGGGCGTCACCCAGTCGTGGT
The DNA here is from genome assembly GCF_001329695.1 of Rhodotorula graminis WP1. Taxonomy (NCBI): domain Eukaryota; kingdom Fungi; phylum Basidiomycota; class Microbotryomycetes; order Sporidiobolales; family Sporidiobolaceae; genus Rhodotorula; species Rhodotorula graminis. The sequence goes on along the minus strand of NW_017264928.1, from coordinate 782,503 downwards.
TCAAGCCGGCGTGGTTCCTACACACCAAGCCGGGCGACTGGCTCAACATGGGCGAGGACGGGTACCGGTGGAGGGCGGCGCAGTGGCGGTGGGAGGCGGGAGGGAGAGACGTGTGTCGCGACGAGGTCGGACCGACCCAGGGCGAGGAGCTCCTGCGCGAGCTCGTTGAGCATGGAGGGTGGCTCATCGTCGGAGGTGCGTCCCACTCCCTCTCTCTCTCTCTCGTCGCCCGAGGCAAGCGCCCGTCCACCCGCAGCTGACCCCTCCCGTTCCCACCCTGCGCGCAGACTCGCTCGCCGAGCAGCACTTCTTCTCGCTCGGCTGCGTCCTGTTCCCGCACGTCTACGTCGTGTGGGGCGCCGGCTGGCAGGAGCAGCACATGTACCTCTCGCCCGACTCGCCCCTCGTCGCCTCGCTCGACCTCCCGCCCTCGTTCGACCTCGCCAAGACGCCCCTCGTCACCAACCTGCGCTCCGACCACGGCTTCACCAAACCCGAGCTCGTCGACATCTACGAGTCGACGCCGCAGAGCGCCGAGACGCCCTCGGCGCAGCTCTTCACCGACTACCCGGTCGACTCGCCGCCCGTCGAAGACTACCTGTCGCGGTTCGTCAAGCGCGAGAACCGGTACCGCGCCCTCGTGTTCAGCACGGCGGCGCACTTCACGCCTCGCGAGTTTGCCTTCCCCGCCGGCCAGAGCGCGATCGGGACCTTCTTTGCCGCCGTCGCGCAGCGGTGGGTCGACGTCGCCGCGCGGTACCTCGTCGAGCATGGGCAGGACGACGAGGGCGACGGCATCGAGCGCGAGGTCATCGTGCGCGGCGCGAGCAGCGGGCACGACGCGTGCCACGAGCGGGTCGGTGGCCCGCTCAACGCGACCGAGCGGCCCGAGCAGGAGAGCTACAACTGGAGCGAGATCCCGAGGTACAACGGCATCTTTGCGGTGCGTCCTCCTCTCTCCCTCTCTCTCTCTCTCTCTATGTCCCTCTGTTGCGGGCAGGGCGAGCGCTCACGAGCGTGCGCACCGTGCAGGACCTCGTCCAGAAGGCGGGCCACCCGAGGTTGTCGTACCTGTCGCTCGAGCGCCCGAGCCAGCTTCGCCCAGATGCCGTGAGTCCCTCTGCGCTTCTCGTTCTGCTGTCTCGAGTCGGGTCGACTCGGCGCAGCTTGAAGGACGGGATGGGGAAAGCTCACGCTCTGTCCCCTCGCGCAGCACTCGGAGGACTGCCTGCACTACGCCGTCGGGACCGGCGTGTTCGAGGGCTGGACCGACTACATCGCCTACTTCCTGCGCTCCAGATGGCGAGGAGGACGAGGAGGAGGAGATCTCGCGCCGGTCGACGCATAGGCGAGCGAGCGAGGGAGGAGCTGGAAGTCTGGGTTTTTCCTCGCCATCGCTTCTCTCGAGAGCGCCGAGCCGGGGAGAGAGAGAGAGACGGTGGCAGCAAAGTACAACACGAACATCGACAGCACGCACAGACAGCTACAGACCCGCTCGCCCGCTCGGTCCCCCTCCTCGCCTCGCGCTCGCCCTCGCCGACTCACCGCTTGCGCCCGCCTCGGCCCTGCGCCTTCATGCGGGGCTCGCACTGGGAGCAGTACCACGAGCCCTCGGGCGACTCCTTGAGGCCGATGCAGTTGAGGTGGAACCACTCGATCTTGCAGTCGGGCGCGTCGCAACCGATCATCTGCGACGACGACGAGGGGCGAGGTTGGTCAGTGAACAGGTTGGAGGAAAGAGGAAGGAAGAGGGGACGCACCTCGCCGAACGACGGCCGCTGGCAGAAGCAGTACGGCGTCAAGTCCTCGCCCTCGATCTCGGTCTCGACCTCCTCGACCACCTTCCTCTCCTCGTCGCCCCTCTTGCGCTTGTTGCTCCCTCCCCCGCCGCCGCCGCCCGTCGCCGCCAGGTGCGCCGCGAGTGCCGCCCCGTGCTGCGCCATCTGGTGCGACATGCCGCTCGCGCCTCCAGCTCCCGCCCCACCACCGCCGCCGCCGAGGCCGCCGTGCTGCTGCGCCGCCTGGAGCTGCGCCATCTGGGCCTGGCTCGCGAGCTGCTGCTGCGCGAGGTGCTGCGCCTGCTGCTGCGCGATCCGCAGCTGCTGCTGCTGCATCTGCTGCTGCTGCTGGAGGAACGCGAGGTTGGGCGGCTGCCCCTGCCCGCCGCCGCCGTGCTGCTGCCCGTGCTGCAGGTGCTGTTGCTGCTGCTGCTGCTGCTGCTGCAAGTGCGCATGCGGGTGCTGCCCGTGCTGCCCTCCCGCACCCTGCGCATGGTGCCCGCCGAGCCCCTGCGGCGTCCCTCCCGGGCCGGGCGACGCGTACGCGACGTTGGCGAGCCGCGAGGGCCCAGCACCACCGCCGCCGCCGACGCCGCCGCGCCGTGCGCCACCGCCGCCGCCCGACGCGCCGAGGGGCGTGCCCGGCGCGCCGCTGGTGCTGCTGCTCCCGCCGGGCGAGTTGGCGAACGCGTAGCCGGCGGGAAGGCCGTTCGGGCCCGGCGTCATCTGGGCCGGGAGGAGCGGGACTTGGCCCGCGCTCGCTTTGCGCTCTGCGGGAGGAGGGAAAGAGGGATGTCAATGAGGGGCTTGGTCGGTGACGAGGCGCGGGGGAGAGAGAGAGAGGAGGGGGGGACGCACTGTCGGCGTAGCCCGGTGTGCCCGGCGTGCCGTACGGCATGTACGAGTTGTAGGCGGCGCCACCTGGCGTGCCCGTGTACGACGGCTGGGCGTTGTACATGGCGGCGGGCGTCGCGGCGGCCATGTTGGGCGCGAACGAGGGCAAGGTCGGGAGCGGTGGGACGCTCGACGTGAGGAGTTCGAGTTGGGCTTGGAGGCGGTTCAGGTGGCGGGACAGCTGCGAGGGCGGCGAGAGAGAAAGTCAGGTTGCGCGCTCGTCGGGACGAGGAGCATTGGGCGGGTGAGGGCAACGCACGAGGTTGACGCCGCGCTCACTGAGCGCCACCTTCTCCTTGGTCGTGATCTCGGCATTGTCGAGGTCGAGCCTGTGCGCACGCCGTTTCGCCTCAATCAGTCTGCGCTCATCTGGGCAAGCACAGAGAGTAGATAAAGCGCGCGGGACGCACTTGATCTTCTTGGTGCTCGACTCCTCCTTGACGTTGGGGACGAGCAAGCCCTGGCCGCCCTGGGCGACCGGTCTCGCGTGCTTCTGGATGGCCTGGTCGCGCTGGAGGGCCCTCGAGCGCAGGTCCGACACGCGGCCCTCCTTGTGGCTGATCTCCTCGAGGATGTGGCACACCTCGGAGGGGAGGTTGTCGAGCGACGAGACAAAGTCGGCGAGGAGGACGGCCGCGTCCTCGGTCGACATGGCGAAGCGAGGGTCTTGAGCGCGTTGATCGAGTCGGTCGAGGTCCAAGGGGAGGTGAGGTCGAGGTACAGGAGGTCGAACACCCGGGTTGCTGATGAAGCTGGCGGGGGTGAACCTCGACGCGTGGGCGGTTGGTCGCGAGTCGAGTCGACGCAGACGAGTCCACAAGCTCTAGTGAAGTGCAGCTGGTGCCCTCACGTGGCCGTGAAGGAGCGGTGCGAGGGGCAAGTGATGAGGAGAGTGGGTCTCGGCGGAGGAGCGGCGGCGACGAACCAACTCTCGCCAGCCTCGCTCGAGGCTGTGCTGCAGGTGTGCATAATGCTAAAGAGAGTATCACAAGGACACTTCGCCGAGCATCGACCCGCTCAGAGGCCGTGGAGAGACGCCGACTCAACTCCGCCGAGCTCTGTTCTCGACGAGCTCATCTCGTCTCGCTCGCCGTCCACGCCCAGCTCGCCTAGCCGAGCCTGCACCCACTTGCAGCACTCGCTCCCTCGACCGTGTGACTGGCGCGCGCCACCCGGTAGCCCGTCCACGAGCCGCCGTCGTCGCTCCTCCCTCTTCCTCCTCCCCGAACCTCATCTCGCACCCAACCACCCGCCATGCCCGGCATCGCAACCGCCCCCGTCCCGGCACCAGTCGCCGGCCCGTCCAAGTCGGCCGCAGCCTACAAGGCCCGCACGGGCTTTGCCCCGACCTCGTTCCGCACCCTCGACCGCGAGAAGGCCTTCTCGCACCCGTCGACCGACGCGCACAAGTACACGGCCGCCCAGGAGCTCGTCCAGCCCCACGTCGACTCGTTCAACGCTCTGTTCGAGGGCGCACCGAGGCCAGACGGCTCGCTCGACGGCAGCAAGGGCCTCCTCGACCTCGGCGTAAAGGACCTCTTGCCCAAAGTCGTCTACGACCACAAGGGCGACGATGGCTCGCTCGGCAACCGTCTCGAGTGTGCGTCCCCTCTGTCCTCTCGTCGTCGTGAGCCAAGCGCCGTACTGACATTCCCCCGCCCCTCGCTCGCGCAGTCAAGGTCCTCGAGGTGTCGGTGGGGCGCCCGACCGGCTTCATGAAGGGCTCGCAGTCGCGGGAACGGAGGATCTACCCGACCGAGGTGCGCCCTACTTTCCCTCTCTCTCTCGTCGTGTCGCCCGAGCTGACCGATACTCGTTCCCGCAGGCGCGAGAGCGGTTAGCGACCTACGCCGGCCGCATGACGGCCAAGGTCGCCTGGTCCGTCAACGGCGGGCCGACCCAGATCGAGACTCGCGACCTCGGCAACCTCCCCATCATGGTCAAGGTGCGCCCCAACTTTCCCCGTCTCTCGTTCGCAGGTCGAGAGACTGACCCTTCCTCTCCCTCGCGCGCACAGTCGGCGCGGTGTCACCTGCGCAACCTGCCGCCAGCCGAGCTCGTCAAGCACCACGAGGAGGCCGAGGAGATGGGCGGCTACTTCATCATCAACGGCAACGAGCGCCTCATCCGGTTCCTCATCGTCCCGCGCCGCAACCACGTCACGTCCATCATCCGCCCCTCGTTCGGCAACCGCGGCGCGGCCTACACGCAGTACGGCGTCGCCATCCGCTCGGTGCGCGCCGACCAGACGTCGCAGACCAACACGCTCCACTACCTGTCGAACGGCGGCGCGACCTTGCGCTTCTCGTGGCGCAAGAGCGAGTACATGATCCCGGTCGTCATGATCCTCAAGGCGCTCACGGGCGCGACCGACAAGGAGATATTTCTCGGCATCCTCCAGCAGGACTTTGACAACACGTTCGTCACGGACCGCGTCGAGCTCCTCCTGCGCGGCTTCAACAAGGCGTACGGCCTCTTTACGCGCGAGCAGTGCCTCGACTTTATCGGCGACAAGTTCCGCGTCGTGCTCAACTGCCCCGAGGACTGGGACAACCTGCGCATCGGCCAGCACATGATCGACACGATCGTCCTCCCGCACCTCAAGGACCCGCGCGACAAGCTCCGCCTCCTCTTGTGCGTCCTCGCTCTCCTCTCTCTCTCTCGCTCTCGTCGAGCAGTCGAGCTTACTCTGGTCGAGCCCACCTACGCAGCTTCATGTTGCGCAAGCTGTACGCGCTCGTCGGCGGCGAGTGCTGCGCCGACAACCCCGACTCGCCTCAGCACCAGGAGATCCTCATGCCCGGCTTCCTGTACGGCATCATCCTCAAGGAAAAGGTCGACGAGTTCCTCAACGCCGTCGCCGGCCAGATGCGCCTCGACCTGCGCCTGCAGCAGCCCGGGACCGACCTCACCGACGCCAAGTACATCGCCAAGACGGTCGCGCGCGTCAACGCCGACGTCGGCGCCAAGCTCGCCTACTTCCTCGCGACGGGCAACCTCGTGTCGCCGTCCGGCCTCGACCTGCAGCAGGCGTCGGGCTACACGATCGTCGGCGAGAAGCTCAACTTTACGCGGTACATCTCGCACTTCCGGTCGGTGCACCGCGGCGCCTTCTTCGCCGAGCTCAAGACGACGACGGTCCGCAAGCTCCTGCCCGAGGCGTGGGGCTTCCTGTGCCCGGTCCACACGCCCGACGGCTCGCCCTGTGGCCTCCTGAACCACTTTGCGCACAAGTGCCGCCTCGTCCACCAGCACCTGCACGTCGACCACGTCCCGGCCCTCCTGTCGTCGCTCGGCATGCTCCAGCCGCTCGACCCGGCCATCGACAGCCGCAAGCACGTCGTCGTGCAGCTCGACGGCCGCATCGTCGGGTGGGCGACGCCGCTCCTCGCCAAGCAGCTCGCCGACGCCCTGCGCGTGTGGAAGACCGAGGGCGAGCACGACATCCCGCTCGACCTCGAGATCGGCCTCGTCCCGACGAGCCACGGCGGGCAGTACCCGGGCCTGTACCTGTTTGCGTCGCGCGCGCGCATGATGCGCGACGTCAAGCTCCTCGCCAACGGCAAGACCGACTCGGTCGGCCCGTTCGAGCAGGTGTACCTCGACATTGCGTGCATGAGCGAGGAGGTCGAGGAGGGCCTCACGTCGCACATCGAGTTCTCGCCGACGCACGTCCTGTCGCTCCTCGCCAACCTGACGCCGTTCAGCGACTACAACCAGAGCCCGCGCAACATGTACCAGTGCCAGATGTCGAAGCAGACGATGGGCACGCCCTCGACGGCGCTCCAGCACCGCACCGACAACAAGCTGTACCGCCTCCAGTCGGGCCAGACGCCCATCGTGCGCCCGGACCTCCACAACACGTACGGCATGGACGGCTACCCGAACGGCACCAACGCCATCGTCGCCGTCATCTCGTACACCGGGTACGACATGGAGGACGCCATGATCCTCAACAAGTCGGCCCACGAGCGCGGGTTCGGCCACGGCTCGATCTACAAGAGCCACATTGTCGACCTCAAGACGGTCCGAGGCGACAAGGGCTCGGGTGGGCAGCCCGAGGTGCACTTTGGGCTCGGGCCCGACGTGCGCGCCGACGACGACAAGTGGGCCTCGGTCGACTCGGACGGCCTGCCGCTCGTCGGCTCGAGGGTCAAGTCGGGCACCGTCATCGCCGCCTACTTTGACCGCACGGCGGGCAGGACCCGCGTCGAGAAGTACAAGGGCGACGAGGAGGCCTACATCGACGAGGTCCGGCTCATCGGTGAGCTCTCTCTCTCTGGGTGTCCTCGCTCTCGAGGCGCCGGTCACTGACTCTCTCTCTCTCTCCTACAGGCGACGACACGGCCGACGCTGCGCCCAAGAAGCTGCACATCAAGCTGCGCGTCCCGCGTTCGCCCGTCATCGGCGACAAGTTCTCGTCGCGCCACGGCCAGAAGGGCGTGTGCTCGCAAAAGTACCCGGCCGTCGACATGCCCTTTACCGAGTCGGGCATGCAGCCCGACGTCATCATCAACCCGCACGCGTTCCCGTCGCGCATGACGATCGGCATGTTCGTCGAGTCGATCGCGGCAAAGGCGGGCGCCATGCACGGCCTCGCGCAGGACGGCACGCCGTTCAACTTTTCCGAGGACGACACGCCGCTCGAGTACTTTGGCGAGCAGCTGCGCTCGGCCGGGTACAACTACTACGGCAACGAGCCCATGTACTCGGGCATCACGGGCGAGGAGTTCCACGCCGACATCTACATCGGCGTCGTCTACTACCAGCGCCTGCGCCACATGGTCGGCGACAAGTGGCAGGTGCGCACGACGGGCCCGCTCGACCAGACGACGCGCCAACCGGTCAAGGGCCGCAAGCGCGGCGGCGGCATCCGGTTTGGCGAGATGGAGCGCGACGCCCTGTTGGCGCACGGCACCTCGTTCCTCCTCCAGGACCGCCTCATGAACTGCTCCGACTACTCGACGGCGTGGGTCTGCCGCGACTGCGGGTCCATGATCTCGCTCGGGTACGACCAGGTCGCGCTCGCGAGCTCGCTCGCCGGCGGCCACGGCGGGCGGCACCCGGGCCTCGAGCTCAACGCTGGTCCCGGCGGCGAGCACTGCCGAGTGTGCCGCGATCGCGCCATCGAGGAATACGAGGCCGAGCAGGCGGCCGACGAGGCGCGAGCGGCGGCGGCGGCGTCCAAGTCCAAGGGCGGCAACAAGGCGATGGCGGTCGCCAAGGAGGTCAAGGTCAAGGGCGGCGAGCTCGACGTCGTCGCTGTGCCGTTCGTCTTCCGCCTCCTCGTCGCCGAGCTCGCGGCGATGGGCATCCAGGTGTCGGTCGGCATCGACTGAGGGAGGGCTCGCTGAGACAGCGGAGGGCAGGACCGGTCGCCTGCAACCCGAGCACGATAGACACGCACTCTCGAGTCGTCGGTCGAGGAGAGAGTATTGAAAGCGTCAAGAGGCCGGGGCAGCCAGGGAGAGCGAGGAGAGAGAGCAAGCCCGTCCTCGTCGACTTGAGAAGGTCGCCCTCGAACCTGTCACCTTGTCGCTCTCGCGCTCTCTGCTGCTATGACAGTGTTTTGGACGTCTGCGAGCTCTCGTCTGCGTTCGACCCGTGCCGGCGTGGAACGAGAAAGCGACGCCGTGGGCTGCAGAAGCGCTCGCAAGCCATTTGCGCGTTCAGGCCTCTCGAGCGTCGCGGTCTCTCTCCCTGGACTGCGAGTCGGCGTCGGCAGCGTCCGGCCGCTCTCAGTCGATGCACGCTCGACGATGGAGAGGCTGGAGCTTCGAGGCGGTCGTCGCTCGCGCTCCGAGATGTGCGAGAAGCTCTGACTGTAGCGTGGTCGACGCTGGCTCGTCAGCAAAGACTCTGCACGCTTGCGGCCGCTGCCCCAGGTCAAAAGTACAGGCCTCGGGCGCTCCGAGCAAGCTTGCTGCGGGTCCGTGCGAGGCGGCAGCAAAAGAGAAGAAACGTGCGAGGTGCTGTGGCCGGGAATCGAACCCGGGCCGTTTGCTGCCGCGAAAGGGTGGAAGGCAAACATTCTGCCATTGAACTACCACAGCATCGGTAAGCTGCAATTCCAAAAGTTGCAGCCACGTAAACAAGTCCGTGAGATGCCCGCTCGGACCTCCTTTTTTCGCCATGCCCGCTCGCGCTGCTTCTCTGCTCGGCGAGCACTCGAGCCAGTCGTCTGGCAGCCTGAGATAGCCCCACGAGAGTCAGCACAGGGGCGTTCGAGTCCGAGCGACACCGACGTCGAGGAAGGGCGCGAGGCTTCCGGCTCACGGTTTCTCTCGGCCGCACAAGTGCGCACAAGAGCCGGTCGACGCAGGCAGAGACGGAACGACAGTCTCGATAGCAGGGTAGCTACGTCTCGCGAAAGATCCCTCGCGCCGTCCACTCGTCCTCGCAACGGAACGCCGACGAGCGCTCGGACCTCTCTCCTCCTCCGTCGCCGACGCCCCCTCCGCCGCCGCACTCAGCGTCAACTGCGCACCTGACGTCGCCCCTGACCGAGAGGCGCATCTCGCCGCGCTCCGTTGCGGCCTTGTGCTCCCTGCGGAACAGCTCGCCGATCGTGTCACACTTGTGCGCCTCGAGCATGGCCCGGGCGACGTCGTCGGCAAAGGGGGCTGTAGAGCCATAAATCAGCACTATAGCGGGGCCAGCTGCGCGAGGTGCCCGTGTCGGACATGGCCTGGGAGATGTTGTCGAGGAGCTGGTCGGCAAGGTCGAGGAGCGAGGTGGCCCCTGAAGTCGACTCTGCGCGGCCTGCGCGGTGCGACAAGTCAGCTGTACGGTTCAAGAGAGGGTTCGTGCGAGTGAACGCACCTGGAGAGGCCTGCAGCGAGCTGAAAAAGCTCATCTTGACGACAAGAAGATGAGGAACTGGAAGTCAACGAGGCCCTGTCGCGCGCCCGCAGGAGGCTCGACTGGGTGCTTGAGGCCTTAGAGGTAGCTCTAGAGGGCCAGCAAGTGGCAAGGAGCTGTAGCGGGACTTGAAGGAGAGCTCCCTCCCTGCTCGTCGCCAAGTCGCGCCATCTGGCGGGGCAGAGCTCCTCCTCCTCGTCTCGCTGCGTCTGCCACGGCTCAGTCCTACGCGCAAGTCGCCCAGCAGTCGAACGGCAACCACCACCCGAGCACACACCGCTCTTCGCCGCCGCTCTCCCCTCCTTCCCTTTGACCAACCTCCGACCCGGGCTCGCACCTCGGCACTCGCCCTCGGCAGACTCGTCCAAGCAGCACACGAGCCTACACGCCACACGCTCTCGCCAAGCCGCTACACCTACCAGCCGCGCCCGCCAGCATGCAGCGCTCCGAGATGCCGACCCAGCCGCCGCCGGCCAAACGACCCGCCAGCACGGCCGCGAGCCTGATTGCCGGGTCCGCCGGCGGCATGTGCCAGGTCATCGCGGGCAACCCGCTCGACGTCCTCAAGACTCGCGCGCAGCTCGCCAAGCCGGGCCAGTTCAAGGGCACCATGGACATCGCCCTCCAGACGCTGCGCAACGAGGGCATCCTCGCCTTCTACAAGGGCAAGTCCCTCCCTTTTCTCTGCCACTCGTCCCCTAGAGCTCGATGAGAGGAGCGCACAGCTGACAGCACGTGCGCACACGCAGGTGTCACGCCGCCCTTGGTCGGCATCGCCGCCGTCAACTCGCTCCTGTTCGCCGCCAACACGGCCGCCCGTCGCCTCCTGTCGCCCTACCCGGACCAGCTGTCGATCCCGCAGATCATGGCCGCCGGCTCGATGGCCGGCTGCGTCCAGGCCGTCCTCGCGAGCCCGGTCGAGATGTTCAAGGTCCGCCTCCAGGCCCAGTACGGGCCCAACCCGAAGCGCCTGCGCGACATTGTCGGCGACATGTACCGCAAATACGGCTGGAAGAACGGCATCATGCGAGGGTACTGGGTCCGTCGTCTCGTTCCTCCTCGTCCCTCAACTCGAATCGGTGGTTTGACTCGCCGCATCCCCCCAGATCACGTTCGCCCGCGAGATCCCTGCCTACGCCGGTGCGTCCCCTCTATCTCTCTCCCGCACGTCACGCAGGTCAGCGACCGACGACGTCGAGTGCGCGCAGGCTTCTACGCCGGCTACGAGTGGTCCAAGCGAGCGCTGCAGAAGAAGCTCGACACGCCGTCGCTCCCCGTGTGGGCGACGCTCACCGCAGGAGGCGTCGGCGGCCTCGGCTACTGGACCGCATGGTGCGTCTGCGCAGTTCTCGAGACGCAGAAGGGCCTACTGACACCGTCTCTTCCTACAGCTACCCCCTCGGTCCGCCCTTTCTCGCCCTCGTTCCCGCGTCCGGCGTTCGAGCCTGACCTCGTCTCCCTCTCGCAGACGTCCTCAAGTCTCGCATCCAGAACGCCGAGCAGCCGCCTCGCGGCGCCAACTACATCATCAACACGTTCAAGCAGATCTACCGGCAAGAGGGCGCGCGCGCCTTCATCGCCGGTCTCACCCCTACTTGTACGTCCCCTCGGGCCCTCTCGACGTCTCGACGTGTCACTGAAGCGTCCTGTCGCTCGCAGATCTTCGAGCGTGCGTCTTCCTCTCGTCGTCGCCGGTCGTCGAAGCCGCACTGACCTCGTCCTTCCTCGCCACAGGGTCCCGGCGGCGGCAGCGACGGTACGTCCCTCTCTCCCCTCTGGTCCTCGCCCGGTCCCGAAGCGCGACTGACGAGCCGTTCCTCTGCAGTTTGTGGCGTACGAGCTCACGATGGAGTTCCTCGAGGAGCACACGTCGATTTGAGGACCCCTCTTTCTCGGCCACCTGGCGCCTCTCCTTCTCCCGTCTCGTCCCGAGAGAGACTCTCGCTCGTTCACTCGCTCTCTCGCTTCCGTTCTCGTGCAGCGAGAGGCGAAGGGAGCCGCCGCGGACCGCATCTCTCGCTCCGCGGACTTGCCCCCGAGCCGACTCGCGCTCGTCGCGCGCTCGCTTCTTCGCCTCTCGCTCTTCCTCTACTGCTCGAGGAGCGACCTTGGTCCTGCTGCGAGCGATCCTGGTCATGCCGTTGCCCTTGGGCCGGCCGTGCGACGCCTGTCGCCAGCGCCAGGTGCGTCCCCTTCCCTCTTTCCCTCCCACCTCTCTCTTTCGCCCTCCCTGACCTCGAGCGCCGGCGCAGGTTCGGTGCAGCCGCAGTCGACCGATCTGCGCCGCCTGCATCAAGTACAGCAAGAAGCGCCCCAACCACCTGTGCACCTTCCCGACGCCGGCACCTGTCCCTCGCTCGCCCGTCAAGCGCCCCGAGCGGACCGGCGCAGGCGCCGACAATGCTCCGGCCCTCTACAGCGTCGAGGAGGGCGGCTCGGCGGCCGCTGTGGGGCGCGACGAGCGGCGCGGATCGGCGGCTGGGCGTGTACTGAGGGCGGTCACGGTCGAGGTCGGGACAAGCTCAAGTGCGTGCCGCTTCGATTCCCTCTCGCTCTCCTTTGAGCCTCGAGCCCGGCGCCGACTTGATCCTGATGTATGTCCTGCAGAGCGCTCGTCCAAGGTCGCCAAGGTCGACCCGGGCGCCCCGACCGTCGAGCAACGCGCTCCAGTCCTGCCAGTCGACATCCCTCCCTCCCTCGTCCTTCCCGTCCTCCCCACGTTTCCCTTGACGCTTTCTCAGCACGTCACCGCGATGCCGGCCGACCTGGGCGCGCCGTCGCTCGTGCACCCGTACCTGTCGCCGTCGCCCGCACCTTTCGGTGGCCCGACTTCGCCGACGCCGACGAGGCTGGCTGCGACCGCCGAGCAGTACCCGCTGTCGCAGCAGTCGCTCGCGGGCCAGCCGGTCCTGCCTCCATCGCCGCCGCCGTCCGCCGTCGACGAGCAGCCGTGGTCCGTCGCCTCCCTCCTCGACTGAGCTCTTCCCCTCCTCCCTCCCTGGCTTATTCGCCTCTTCGTACCTCGACAGATACTGTGTTCGTCGCTCTCTCCCTGTCTCGTTCCCTCGTGCCTGCAATCGGACCTCGTTCTGTTCGCTCGACTTGGCGCTTCGACCCGGCGGCGGCGGTGCGCATGCAGACGACCCGCCTGCTGGATCGCCCTGCGTCTGCAAAAGCTCAAGAGAGAGCTCTACGAGGACGAGAAGCTGCAGGGACGCAGAGCTGGTCGGTCCGCAGCCTTCTCGGCCGCGCTTTCTGCAGCTGCAGGCCCGGCCCGCTCGCCGCCCGCCTCGTCTCCCGCCCTGCTACACCGCTGCTGCGACACGCCCGCGCGCTTCTAGGGCTTCCGACAGCCTGTACAGCCCAGCTCGGCGCCCTCACGAGCTTTTACGGCCGCGCCTCGCTGCGCTGGACCTCCCACCATCGACTCGCCATGATGAACTTTCGAGGCCGGCGCACGCCCTCTCGCTGGGCCAGCCGGCTCACGATCGAGGCCCAAGCTGCTCAGCATGCCCCCAGGCGGCGGTGCGGCGCGGCTGCGCGTCATCGCGCTCGCTGTGACCGGTGACCGCTGGCGCCATCTCGCGCGACCGAGAGGGTCCTCTGGCTCATCTCGCCGCGGGCCCTGTCGACGACGGGCCACCTTCCCTGCTACCTTCTCCGACCTCGACAGTACGGCGACCATGCATCTCGAGCACCCGTGCGTCCCCTCGTCTCCCTCCCTCCTCGACTCGACGTGAGCTCACTCTTCGCACGCTCGCAGCCCTCCTTGTCCGCCGACCTGCACGCACTGCCTCGCCTTCGACAATCACGCTCGCACCATCTGCTCGCTACCGCCCTCGCCCGGCTCGAAGTGGTGCCCGGTTCACGAGGAGCTCCAGGTGCGCCCTCATCCCTCCTCCCTCCTCCCCGACCGTCCTGTCGAGCTGAACTCATGCCCTTGCACAGGCCAAGCTCCTCAAGACGTACAAGCGCCTCACGGTCGCCTTCGAGGCGCACGACGAGACGCTCCTGCCCCCGTGCGTCGAGGACGTTGTGCGCGAGCGTGACCTTGCGAGGCTGCGGCTGTGGAGCGAGGCGGCGCGCCATCGGTGGTCGCTCGCTCGGCGGGTCATCGTCTCGAGGGCAGAGCATCACGCGCAGTTCTATGCTGGAGGAGATTGGGGCCATTGCCGCTTCGTCGAGACTGTGTACGTCCCCGTCGCCTCCGTCAGGCCTTCCTTCCGGGCACCTCGAGATCTAACGCGCCAATTCCTGCAGACGTGCCGAGAGCGCCCGTATGGAGCGTCTCCTTCGTGTTCTCGATCAGCAAGCCTACTCGGTGCGTCTCTTTTCTCTTCGTCGAGCGGCCGAGCGTGACTGACCGCTTTCCCTTTCGCAGGTCACCCTCGTCCGGCAGTCGGCCTCATGGGTCCTCGACGTCCCGACCGGTCCCGCCTTCATCTGCAACGACTCAAAGCCTGCCTCGGACGCCGACAAGCTCGCCGATACGCCCCTCACGCCGCCGCCGAGCCCGCCGAGCCCGGCAGGGCGCAACCTTCCTCGTCGCGCGAGCGGGCCGAGCACAAAAAAGGTCCGGCGGCGTCGCGCCAGCTCGACAGCTCAAGTTTCGACCCAGGCGGCCGACCTCGACACGTTCTTCGCGCCGCCGTCGCCAGCCTCGCCGCCGCCGAGCTCTCGCGACCTCCTCGCTCGCCTCCGCACCTATCTCGTGCCGCCTGCCGATCTCCTCCCGAACGTCCCGGGCACGACCTGGACGCGCTTTGTCGAGACCGTCTTTCGCCATGTCGTCCTGCGCGTTCCCGCCCTCGCGACCCTCGCCCTCGCCGCCACATCCGGCCCCGACTTTTCGCCTGCGCCATCGCTCGACACGGCCACGACGCCTACCGCCCTCGTCATCGCAGCGCCCACGAGCGTCCATGCCTTCCTGGACCTGCTCGAGTCGCGCCTCGCGCCCGCCTTTCTGCCCGCCGGGTCCGTGCCCTCGAGCGAGGTCGGCGAGCGCGAGGTCGAGTTGCTGTGGCGCGCGCTCAAGTTCGCCCGAGGCGCGCCGAGCAGTGCCACCATCACGAGCGCCGACGACGCGCCCGAGGGCGACGACGGCTTGCTCGGCGTCGGCGTCCTGGCGGACGCGCTCGACATCGTCTTTGGCGAGGCGGCCGACTCGGACGACGACAAGTGCGCCCATGACGGCGGCGGCGACGCCTCGAGCTTGGTCGTTCTCGGTGCGAGGATGCGCAAGGACCAGCAGCTCAAGGTGGAGTGGCCTCGTGCGGGCTGGGACCTCTTCTATCAACTCGTGAGCCCTCTTCTCCTTCCTCGTCTCGCTCTCCCCATGTCGGGCTCTTCCTGACGCCCCTTCTTCCCGTCTGCAGGTCGCCTGTCCGGGCTGCACCCTCATCGCGACCCGCTCCTTCGCGACCTGGACGACCAACCGCCGTCTCGCCGCCCTCGGCCACTTTCCGGCTTGGGCAGCCTCGTGCGAGTCGACCGCCGAGCGCGTCTTTCGCCTCAGCCGCGTCGTCCTCTGCACGAGCAACAGCTGTACGGCCGGCAAAAAGGTCAAGCGCGTCGAGCAGAAGGACTCGGCGGCGAAAAAGGGCAAGGGCAAGAAGACGATCTTCCTCGAGGAGCTCGAGCGCAACTGGATGTACATCAAGCTTGTGCGCCCCATCTCTCTCTCTCTATCTCATGCACTTGCGGTCACTGACCGACTCCCTCGCGCAGCCTGTCGACGACGGCCGCTCCGCCGAGATCCTCGACCGCCTCTCGTCGCTCTCGGACCGCTTCACCGTGCTCGCCCGCCGCACCGCCATCGACGAGGTCACACACCGTCCGCCGAGCTCTGGGTCGTCGTGCAGCAGCGCTTGTCGGTGCTCGTGCTGCAAGGACGGCGACATGTGGCTCAACCGCGTCCGCTCGGGATTCAGCCCAGTCGAGCGACGCGCCGCACGTTGGACCACCTCGAGCTGTGCGTCTTCTGTCCTCCTCCCATTCTCGAGCCGAGTGCAGCTCACTGACTATCTGCGGACGTCCCTATCGCAGTCTTTCCGCGCGACACGATCCTCTCGACCCTCCTCAAGTCGTCCTCGCCCGAGTCGCGCTTTCACGACGCGCCCTACGCCGACACGTACGACGCCGTCATCTTGGACTCGGCGCCCGCGACGCACGACAAGTGGACCGCCTTTGCCGACGACGTCGCCCGGGCCATGCTCGAGGCGCACAAGTGCGACACGATCGGCGAGCTGTTCCGCAGGGAGCACAAGGCCGCAACGGAGCGCGGCGAGATGCGCCTCTCGGTCAGGGGCGACGTCAGGTGCGCAGTTGACGCTGAGTGCGGCGGCGGAGGGGGCGTCGGCGACGGAGGAGGAGAGAGGTCCGAGCGCTCGTCGGCGTTCCGTTGCGAGGACGAGTGGACGGCGCGAGGGATCTTTCGCGAGACGTAGCTACCCTGCTATCGAGACTGTCGTTCCGTCTCTGCCTGCGTCGACCGGCTCTTGTGCGCACTTGTGCGGCCGAGAGAAACCGTGAGCCGGAAGCCTCGCGCCCTTCCTCGACGTCGGTGTCGCTCGGACTCGAACGCCCCTGTGCTGACTCTCGTGGGGCTATCTCAGGCTGCCAGACGACTGGCTCGAGTGCTCGCCGAGCAGAGAAGCAGCGCGAGCGGGCATGGCGAAAAAAGGAGGTCCGAGCGGGCATCTCACGGACTTGTTTACGTGGCTGCAACTTTTGGAATTGCAGCTTACCGATGCTGTGGTAGTTCAATGGCAGAATGTTTGCCTTCCACCCTTTCGCGGCAGCAAACGGCCCGGGTTCGATTCCCGGCCACAGCACCTCGCACGTTTCTTCTCTTTTGCTGCCGCCTCGCACGGACCCGCAGCAAGCTTGCTCGGAGCGCCCGAGGCCTGTACTTTTGACCTGGGGCAGCGGCCGCAAGCGTGCAGAGTCTTTGCTGACGAGCCAGCGTCGACCACGCTACAGTCAGAGCTTCTCGCACATCTCGGAGCGCGAGCGACGACCGCCTCGAAGCTCCAGCCTCTCCATCGTCGAGCGTGCATCGACTGAGAGCGGCCGGACGCTGCCGACGCCGACTCGCAGTCCAGGGAGAGAGACCGCGACGCTCGAGAGGCCTGAGCGCGCAAATGGCTTGCGAGCACTCCTGCAGCTCACGCCGTCGCGTTCTCGTTCCGCGCCGACACGAGTCGAACACAGACGAGAGCCTGAAGACTTTCAACGGACCGTCACGGCAGCAGAGAGCGCGAGAGCGACAGGTTTGACAGGTCCGAGGGCGACCTTCTCAAGTCGACGAGGACGGGCTCGCTCTCTCGTCTCTCTGATTCCCTGGCTGCCCCGGCCTCTCGACGCTCTCGAGACTCACTCCTCGACAGAGAACTCGAAGATGTGTGTCGATTGTGCTCAAAGAGCTGGCAACCCGCTCCGGCCACGCCTTGCTCGCGGCGCAGATTCGCCTCTTCGTGCGGTCGCCCTGCGGCAGCGAAGCTTCGAGCAGGTGAGAGAGAGAGAGAAGAGAGGCTTGCGAGCAAAGTGGAAAGAAGGAAAGAGCGGCAACTTGAACCGGCTCGACTCGGCCGGAATCGCGAGCTGGCTGGCCCGCACGCGGCCAAGTCCCAAGTCGACTCGACCGCTTCCTCACCCTCGCTCACGGCACTCGCTGCTCGAAAGCAACCTGCACAGACTCGCTCGAGCACGTATCGCAACATGCCCAGCCACACGTTCGCCTCGCCGCCCAAGCCCTTCACCGTCGACTGGTCCTCGCAGGTCGACGACCTTCACCGCCGCCTCGACAACGCCCGCTGGCCCGCGCAAGAGGTCGTGCCCACCGACGTGAGCGAGACCGACCACTACAGCAGCTTCGGCCTCGGCGCAGGGCCACAGCTCGCCCTCATGAAGGACCTCGCCCGGGGTTGGCGCCAGTTCAACCAGGAGGCGGTGCAGAAGCGGCTCAACAGGTGCGTCCTCTCTTGCAAGATGAGCCTACGAGAGCGTACTGACTCGCGGAACCCGTGCAGCTTCAACCACTGGACCGTCGACATCGAGGACCTGTCGATCCACTTCCTCCACCACCGCTCGACTCGCGCCAACGCGATCCCGCTCATCCTGTGCCACGGGTGGCCCGGCGCGTTCCACGAGTTCCTTCACGTCATCTCGAGCCTCACCGAGCCCGAGTCGAGCGACGCCCAGGCGTTTCACTGCATCGTCCCGTCGCAGCCCGGCTTCACCTTCAGCTCGCCGCCCAAGACGGCCAAGTGGGGCATGGACGACACGGCGAGGGTCTTTGACAAGCTCATGACGGGCCTCGGCTACGACACGTGCGTCCCCTCTCTCCTTTACGTCTCTCGAGCCGAGCCGAGAATGACCTCTCGCCCCCGCACGCAGGTACGTCGCGCAGGGCGGCGACTGGGGCTCGATCACGGCTCGCTGCCTCGGCTCTGTCCACAAGGAGCACTGCGTCGGTGCGTCCTCCTCCACCTCGAGCCCGATCTCTCTCGCATGCGCACTGACCCTCGTTCCCGATCCAGCCGTCCACCTCAACTTCTGCCCGGTGCCGCCGCCGTTCTCACGTACTAAGCTCTCATGTTTGAACAATAAAATTAATATAAATCAGCAACTTAAATAGCCTCTAAGGTTTTAAGTTTTATAAGAAAAAAAAGAATATATAAGGCTTTTAAAGCTTTTAAGGTTTCACCCTTTTATTCGACGAGCCTGACACCCCTCGTCTCTGCAGCTCGTCCTACTACGCCATGCAGCAGCTTACGGTGCGTGTCGAGCTCGCTCTGTACGAGCGAGAGAGAGGACCGACCGCTCACGGACCTTCTCCTCGTCGCAGCCGCGCACGCCGGCGTACGGCCTGAACGACTCGCCGATCGGCCTGCTCGCCTGGATCGGAGAAAAGGCGCGCGCTCGCCCTTCCTCTGTACCTCTCGACGACCGGATACTGACCTCGAGACGTCGCGCAGATGGTCCCCGGCATCGAGGAGGCGCGCAAGCACCCGAACCCGACGTGCGCCTCTCGCCGTCTTTCCCTCTCTCTCATTCGCCGTCGACTGATCCACTTTGCCGCCACAGACTCGATCACGATGCCCTGTACCTCACCCTGTCGCTCTACTGGTTCAGTGCGTCCCTCGCTCGCCGTCCTCGCCCTCCTTCGCAAACTGACGCCTCTGCCTTCCGCAGCCGGCTCGATCGGCTCGAGTTTCCTCCCCTACGCCCTCAACCCGCACTTCAGCACCTTCCTCGTCGCGCCCAAGTACCACCTGCCCAACTTTGCCCTGTCGTCGTTCCCGCACGAGCTCTTCTGCCCGACGCCCAAGGACGCGGGGAGGTCGGGCACGCTGCGCTGGTTCAAGGAGGCCGACGACGGCGGGCACTTTGCGGCGCTCGAGAAGCCCGACGTCTTTGCCGAGCACGTCAGGGAGGCGGTCGCGGCGATGCTCCCCAAGCAGTAGCGAGGGCTCGAGCGCGCGCGCTTTCGAGAGGGGGGGATCTTTCCGAGGCCAGCTTCTCTTTCGTCCATTCTGTGCAGCGACGACTTGCAGTGAAACAATCTCTTGACGTCTCTCGGCGAGCGAGCGTGACTGGCAGAAAGGGAAAACGAGAGAGGAGGACGACGACCAAGTTACACGCGCGCGTCTGCGGCCTGCTCCTGCTGCTGCGCCACCTCGGCCGCGACGGCATCTGCCAGAGCGGCCTGTGCCTCGCCCTCGAGCTCTGCCTCGTCAAACTCGAACTCGTCCTCGGGGTCAAACGCGTACTGCTCGACAAAGGGCCCGTACGGGTCGACGCGCTCGATGACCTCGTCGACGGCGCCGAGCTCGATGACGACGTTGCGCCGCTTGACAATGTCCCACACCGTCAGGTCCTGCACGTCGGTGACGAGGGCGACGTCGGGAATGTTGCCGACGGCGAGCTCGAACGCGGCGCGCGACTGGACCGTCGTCGCGTCGTCGGTGCGCGCCGCGTTGCTCGCCGTGACGAACAGGGCGTCGGTCCAGCCGCGCGTGGCGAGCTTCTGGCTCAGGACGCGCGTGCGCGGCTCGTCGAGGCCGAGCTGGTCGACGACGACGAGGTTGCCCGAGCGCCACTTCTCGGACAGCGACACGCGCAGGCCGAGCTGCTCCTCCTTGCGGTTGATCTTGCGCATCCACCCGTCGGGGCCCTTGGGCCTCGGGCCAAACGCGCGCCCGCCGCCCTTGAGCATCGGGCTGCCGCGGTCGCCGAGGCGGGCGCGACCGGTGCCCTTTTGCGGGCGCATCTTCTTGCCGCTGAAGGCGACCTCGGCGCGGTTCTTGGTCGAGGCCGTGCCGGCGCGCAGGGACGACAGGTGCGCCGTGATGATCTTGTGCAGCAGGGTCGGGCGCGCGGGGACGTCGAACAGGGGAGCGGGGAGGGGGACGACCATGGGCTCGGTCGCGGCGGGCGAGGTCGAGTCGGGCGAGGTGGCGAGCTTGGGCGAGTAGAATCGCCGCAGGCGGACGTGGACGAAGGCATCGCCGAGGGACGACTCGGCTGCGGGTGCGGAAGAGGCGAGGCGAGGTCAGCTCTCTCGAGAGGGAGATGAGGACGAGGAGGAGGAGGGGGAGCGGGGGCGCACCGTCAAACGGCAGCGAGTCGCGGGTGGATGGCGCAGAGGTCGACGATGAGGCTACTGGTGCCGCCTGGGCGTCGCCTGCACCGCTCAGAGGCGCCGCCGCCTCGGTTGCGAGCGCCCGGGAGCACGAGGCGAACGAAGGCTGCGGGCGAGCGAGAGGGGTCAGGCGGGTGCGCGCGCGCAGGTGGTACAGGTGTGACGCACCCTGACAGCCCTCCGTGTTGCAGCAAGGAACGACATGGTGCGAGTAGCGGCGAGTTGAGGACGAACGACCCTCTTCCGCCCGCGATTTTCCCAAGTCCAACTTCACCGCAGAGGTGGAATCGCTGCTTGCGCTCTCGACTCTCTCGCAAAGGGTGGATACTGATGAGAGCTTTTGCACAGAATGAGAGTCGTCTACGCGCAGAGATAAAGAAAGAGAGAGTGGGAACCCGCGTGACCTCGCCCTCGAGCTGTTCTCGAGCCTCCTTCAACCGACACTCGCTCCTCCTCCTGGTCGTCCTCACACTCGAGCGACGTCACTCAGACCGGGCTCGGCGGGACCTTGAGGTGCTTGCTCGGCGCGTCGCCGTCGCTGTCGCCGCCGCCGTCGAACCGGACGGGCAAGTCGACCAGAGTCGGCGCGTTCGACAGCGCCGGGCTCGGCAGGACGCCGCCGATCGACGACCCGTCGCTCGCGAGCCTCGCCCTGCGGCCCCTCGGGGTGGCCGACGAGTGGCCAGGGGGCGCGCCCGAGCCGGCGGCAGGGTGCGACGGCCGCTCGACGTCGCAGTAGGCCGCCTTGTCGAGCTTGAGCGAGATGGCCCACACGGCCCACGAGCCGTACACCTGGGTCGCGAGCAGGAGCGCGCCGACGACGTAGACGACGACCGAGAAGTAGACGTCGCGCGGGTCCGAGTGGAACTGGACGAGGCGCAGGCTGTGCTCGACGAGGAGCCAGATGGCGGCTCCGAACTTGAACAGGCTGCAGGACGGCGTGAACGGTCAGCGCGAGTCGGACGAGAGCGAAAGAGAGAGAGAGCGGGAGACGCACAAGGACTGGACGGCGGCGAAGCGAAGCACTCGGCGAGTGTTGCGCGCGCCGCAACCGAGACGGTCTGGAGGGTTGAGCACGTCAGTATCGTGCCGACGACGAGAAGCGAGAGGAGGACGCACACATGAGGAGGCCGATGAAGACTGACTGCTCGGTCGTCGCCTGGAAGAGCCAGATGGCGCCGACCGTGACGATGGCAGGATGGACTGCGGCGACGCGCTCGAGGTCAGTGGCGGTTCGGGCGACGAGGAGAACGACGTAGGGCACTCACAGGTCTGCTCCATCGTGACGAAGAGCGACATGATGGCGAGCAACGTCTGCGAGAGAGGAGGAGGGTCAGGACGAGGGGGGAGGACGAAGAGAGAGGAGAGGCCCGAGCGGACGCACGCAGAAGTGGTGGGCGAGCAGCGACGGCCGCATCGACTCGCGGTACACCATCTCAAAGATGTCTGTGAAGGAGAGAGCGTGAGTGAGGTGTGGCGCGAAAGGCGAGGGCGAGAGGGAGGACGCACAGAGGGCAGAGACGATGGCGGCCGTGAGGGTGATGGCCTGGAACGCCAGCTGCGAGTACGAGCGGACAAAGACTGGCGATGCGACGAGCTGAAGGACGAGCGCGATCGTCGTAAAGACCGTGTTGAGCAGGTCTGCGCGAGGGAAAGAGAGAGCGTGAGCGAGGAAGGCTGAGGGGTCCAGAGGAGGCGAGAGGAGGACGCACAGGTGACCGTGTTGCGCTGGTTCGCCGGCGACAGCTTGCGGTACTCGCTCGAGTAGCGCATGAAGCACGACTCGGTCGCCTTGGCCGACAAGTACAGGATGATGAAGAAGATGAAGAGCGGGACCGAGAACTGCTCGAACGGGGAGAGAAGGACGAGTCAGTCTGGCTCGGTGTAGGAGAGAGAGCTATGGGACGCACAAAGGCGACCGTCGTCGGGAAGACGAGCGTGAGCTTGGCCTTGGCGAGCTCCGAGATCGAGTGGGCCGACAGGCCGCGCATGTCGCGGTCGTTCCACGTCGTGTTGGGCGCGACGAACGTCTGCTTGAACGGGAACGCGCGCGTCGTCTCGTAGTAGTCGCGGTCGACTGCGTGTGACGACGAGAGTCAGGACGAGGGGGCGGAAAGGCGAGGCGAGAGGGGCCGGAAGGAGGGACGCACCGCACATGTCGCCGCCCGAGGGACCGATGTGGGAGCAGTGGACGTCGGGGCGGAAGGGCACCATGTTGAGGTGGACGTAGCGGCACCAAGTCGTCTGCAAGGCCGACGAGGTCGTCAGTCGGGGCTCGAGATGGTTGGCGGGAGGGAAGGGAAAGGGAGGAGACGCACGTCGAGCCCGCCCTCGTAGATCTCGCCCCACCGCCTCTCCTCGGTGAGGAACTCGTAGCACTCGTCGTACGACTCGTACTGCTGGTTGGCGCCCGTGCAGTGCTGCATCGCCGTTGGGCAGATCTGGCTCGCCGCCTTGCGCGACATGAGGGCCGAGCGGTTGGTCGTCGCCGGGTCGTACGTCTCGCCGAGCTCCTGGGCAATGACGGGCGCGATACTTTCCTGGACGATCTCCCATGCTTCTGTGAGAGGGAAAGAACAGGGCCAGTCAGGTCGCGCTCGAAGGAGAACGGGAGGTCGAGGGAGAGCTTCAGGGACGCACGAGGGAAGCGGCGGAACGACGCGTCGTACGAGATCATCTTGAGGTCGTCGTTCCACGCCGTCATGACGTCGATCTGGACGGGCACGCGTTGTCCGACCGTGTCGTAGGCGAGTTCGAGAACGGCCGAGAAGTAGACTTGCGGCGGCTCGACCATGAGGCTCTGGATCGTCTGCGCCGCCGGGTAGCCCAGGATGGACGTCGACGACACGTTGCGGATGCCGGCGAACAGGCCAAAGAGGTACTCGATGTTGAGCTCGGCGCCCTCGAACGCTGTCGGCGAGTTGAGAAGGTCAGCGACGGCGGCGACGACGACGACGACGAGAAGAGGAACGGGGACGCACTCGTCGTGACGTCGACTCGTCCCACCATGTCGTCGATGAACAGGTCATAGTGGCCATCCTGCAGGACTGGTTGCGGGTCGAGGAAGCTGCAGGCCGTCGAACGAGGTCAGTGCGCGGGCTCCATCGTGTGGCTGAGACGAGAGAGACCGAGGCGACGCACGCCTTCTGGAACCGCTCGAGGGCCTGTAGGTACTCGTAGGGCTGGCGGATGGCGGCGACGCTCGAGGCGAGAGCGGCGGCAGCCGTGAAAAGAGCAGCTCGGCGCATGTTCCGGGCGGCGAGAGCGGGAGCAGCGGGTGGAGGGTGCAGAAGGAGAGCAAGCGGTGCCTGTCGACGCCTCGAAGGGCTCGCGCCCGCAGCTGCGCCACAGCTGCCCGAGATCCACGGAAAGTGCGGCGAGGAGGCGTTGGCTCGAGCCTCCCGACGAATCTCCTGAGCGTCCGTCCGTCGGGGCCAAAGCCGCCTCGGTGTCGGTCCGCCCACGCCATCGGCAGCGATAACGACGTGCACGTGGAGCGCTAGACGCTCAGGAGAGGGTCTCGCTCGCGGGGCGTCTTCTGCCGGGCGGAGGAACACAGGGTCGGCGTCGGCGAGCGAGCCATCGTCTGCCTCTCTCGCCACCGAGGAGGCTGAGCGACTCGACAACCGAATCGCCGCGATGGCGTAGCCAGTGTGGCTCGGCCGAGGGAAGAACGTGGTCGGCGGGAGAGGGAGTGCGGCGGTTCGAGGTCGGAGGAGAGGGAGAGACGACACCGCGCGCCGAGCCTGCGCCGCACCGGGCAGCGAGAGAAGGAGAGAAGGAGCACAGAGAGCACGCGAGCAGCACTTGCCCCGCCGTCGGAGCGGTGTGGTCGAGAGCAGCAGCCAACCGCGACTGCGCCCAAGTCGAATCGCTCGCCTCCTCAGGCCTCATCTCGCTCACCAGTACTCTCGCTCGCCCACCATGTTCCGCGCGACCCGCATCCTCCTCGCCGCCGCACCCCAGGCCTCCAAGGCCGCCCCCTCGTCGCTCCGCACCAAGCTCTCGACCGGCATCACTGGCATCGCCGTCCACCCCGAGCCCCTCTCTGCGCTCGTCGACTCGTACAAGTCGACCCTCAGCGTCCTCGACATGATCCCCGCATCCGCCGTCTACCGCCAGAGCGCAGAGGCCATCACCCGCGAGCGGCTCGCGGCCGTCGAGCGCCTCGGAGGCGACGGCGACGAGGCGAGCATCGAGCAGGTCGAGCAGGCCATCGGCGCCGGCATTGTCGAGGAGCTCCTCATGCAGGCCACCGACGAGCTCAAGCTCGCCGCCAAGATGATCGAGTTCAAGTCGTGCGTCTCTCCCTCTCCTCCTCCTCCTTCCTCCTCCTCATCTCGTCCCCTTGACTGACCCGTTCCCTGCCCCGTGCCGCACAGGTGGGAGGAGCTTGAGGAGGCGCCGGCACCAGGGCAGTGGGAGCCCTTCCGCGTCACCCCGTCCACCACCACCGCCGACGACCTCCACCCGAACTAGAGCGGCATGGGCGAGGGCGGCGGCAGTGTACGAGGAGGGAGCGGCGAGGGTATGTCGACGGGACCGGCAGTAATGGAACCTCGGCAGTCTACGCAACAGTCGGCCTCGAGCGCGCGCGAGAGAGGAGACGCTTTTGGCTCGAGGCTTCCTCAGCTTGCTCGTTCGTGCCTCGCTTGAGCTCTCTCGCCTGCGACGAAGCGCGTGTCGCACGACCGAGTTTGCATATCTAGACACAGGCTGCGCATCTACAGCTGCTCGCCGTGCCCGCCGTTCCCTCGTCCCGCTGCGACCCTCGAACCCGCTCGTCCCTCCTTCGCCCGCCTCCGCCTCGCACCGCCGTCGCCCTCGCCGCTCAATACACCTCGACGACGGTCGCGACGGCGACATGGTCGCTCGGCTCGACGCCCTTGCGCGGCAAGCCGGGCTCGCACGTCTCGTGAAAGTCGTGCATCTCGAGCAGCTTGCGCCACCTCGGCTGCGGCCTGTTGGCGGGCGAGGTCGAGGTCGATGTTGAGGGCGAGGGTGGCAGGAGGAGGATGTAGTCGAGCGTGCAGCGCCACAAGGGCGTAAAGTTCGAGTACCGCGGCTCGAAATCGCCGCGCTCGACGCGCTCGGCCCACGAGCCTTCGAGGCGCGCCGCGACGTCGGCCTCGGGCTCGGCGACGCGCCACCCGTTGCCCATCTGGACCTCGGGCTTGCGCGCGCAGTACCACCGCTGCGACTCGGACGGCACGAGGCCGTACGACTCGCCGTACGCCGACCGGACCCGACGGCGCTCGGCGGGTGCTGCTGGCGGCGCCGCGGCGGCGGCGGCGGCGTCGGTGGTCGTCGACGAGTAGTCAGGGTGGCGGAACAGGTGCTGCAGCTGCTCGAGCGTCGCGAGGCCGTCGTCCTCAGTCGGCGGGCGCGAGTTCTTGATGATGCGGTCGGGGTGCTGCGAGAGGTCGTCGGACGTGACGTCCTCGCCCTCCTTGGGCTCGGGCGCAGGTGGCTCGGGAGGCACATAGTCCGGGTCGTAGCTGGAGGAGAGATGAAAGTCAGGTCGGGGAGAGGAGAGAGAGGCTCGAGCGACGAGGACGCACATCTTGTCGACGCTCTGGTGGACGACGCGCGAACGCTCAAAGTCGGCGACGAGGTCCGGCGAGATGGACGCGCCCGTCAGCAGGCGGTAGGTCATCTCGCGAGGTTGCGTGTTGAGGTCTGGCACGAGGAAGGAGGGGCGTCAGGTCGGTCGAGGAGAGGAGAGACAGAGAGCGAGAGGACGTACCGCCAGCGAGGAACAACGGCCAGTCGTGCCACTTGTCGTCGCTCGCCCTGAAGCGCTCGAGCTCCTTGACGAGCAGGGCTGTCTGCCGCACGCGCTCGTAGACGTGGCTCGGGTGCCAGAACGTGTGCGACGTCCCGACGACGACGCCTCGCCCGGACGCGTCCTTGAACTCGAGCGCGACAAACAGGCCGACGTTGCGCGTCGCACGCGACAGGCCGGCGGCGCGACGAGAGGCTTTGCTCGACGTGCTCGAGGCGTCGGGCGGACGGGCGCGGATCTCCTTCTCCTTCTCGGTGAGCTTCTCGGGCTCGTCGGCGGCGTTGGCGGCCGACACGTCGCCGTCCTGCGAGTCGACCTCGGGCTCGACGGGTGGCGGGTCCTGCGCCTCGAGTTCCGAGTCGTCGAGCGCGAGGTCGTCGAGGCGGATGCCGCGCTCGCCGACCTTGTTGAAGACCGAGTTCTTGTGCGCAATCAGGAGGCCGTGCGACTTGTTGCGGTACCCGACGAACGACGTGTAGCCGTACGAGAGCGTGAGGGACGGCAGGTGCTCGGCGAGGCGGTCGACTTCTTGCAGGCACGCGATGTCGGGGTCGTAGTAGAGGACCCTGCACGGGGGCGAGCGAGGTCAGTAGCTGCGGCGACGTCGTCGACGTCGAGCTCGAGACGTACTGCTCCATGAGGGCGGGAAGGCGGTCTTTGCCCTGCAGGACAAGGCAGAGCGTCAGCGCGTGACTCGAGGAAGTGGACGAGGGGGACGGCGAGCGCACCTTGAGGCAGTCGCTGCCAGGAAACAGCTCTCGCCCTGCGGAAGGAGAGGCACGTCAGTACGTCGTGGGTTGAGGTGGATCTTGCGCGAACTCACGGACGAGGGCCTGGGCGAGCATCTGTTGAGGAGGAACAGAGGGGGTCAGTGAACGTCGATGCGCAGCTTCGCAAGCGCGGCGCCGAGCGACGATCGCCTCTCGGGAGCCGCACAATGACAGGAGAGCAGACGACGCACATTCCACGACAGGATGGCGACCTGCTTGCCCTCGCTCGCCCCGTCGACCGGGCTGTCCTCGTCGCGAGCCGGCACATCGACCCACTTGCGCGGCAGAAAGCCCTTGGGCTTGGCGTCGCCGGGCCCTGCGCCCTTCTTGAGCGCGCTCGCGACGCTCGGTGGCAGGTCGGCCGGGTCGACACCGTGCTCGTCGGCAAACTGGCGGCGCTCGTCCTTGCGCGCCTGCTGCTCGGCTTTCTTCTGGGCGCGGTGCGCGCGCTTGCGGTCGGCGGCGTCCGAGCTGTCGCTCGACTGGGCCGTGCTGGTCGTCGGCGTGCTCGTCGAGGGCGTCGCGGTGGTGGATGACGACGAGGGAGATGAGGACGAGGTGGGGGGAGGAGCGGCGGCGGACATCGTGCGGTGCGTGCGGGTGTGCTGCAACGTCGTCGAGAGCAGTGTGCGCAGTCGCAGAGCCAGCTTGTGGCGGCGAGCGTGGTGTGAGGAGGGAGAGCAGGCGACCGCCGACGACCTCCGCGCCTCGTCCGTCGAGTCTGCTGCTGGCGTCAACGAGTCAAGCCTGGCCGAGCGTTCCCTGCGTAGCACAGCTCGCAGCTGGAGCATTGACCGGCGCGACAGCCTGACAACCGGCGCGACGGCCATGTGCCCGGTCCTCTCTCTCGCTTCGCTCTGTTTCTCGCTCTCGCTCTCTTCTCCTCTCGACGACGCACACGCTCGACAAGAGGTATCCGTCAAACGCCAGCAGGCATCGTCGCCATTGCGCGAGCGTACCAAGGCCCCAAACAACCGTCGAATCGGGCTCGGAAAGCGCGCTTAGGCCTGCGAGAAGACGACGAGGTCAGGAACGAGTTGTTCGACGACGACAGGCCCGACCGCCACCATAGGCCGAGGAGAGAAGAGAGAGGGTGACGCACGGTGTCGGCGAAGGTGAACGCGACGTTCTTGCCGGTGAGGCGGTGGTCTGTGGGCGTCGCGGAGTATGAGCGACTGAACGACGACGACCGCGAAGGGAAAGGGAAAAGACGGAAAAATGCCCGTAAACGTGTCAAGTTTGTACCTGCGTAAGCGAGAGCGTCAGTAAGCGTAACGAGGAAGAGGGAGGCCGAGGAAGAGGTAGAGAAGGCGAGGAGGGGAGGGGGAGGACGCACTCGAGGTTGGTCGCGTCCTTCTGGTCGAGGAAGCTGTGTGCGTGATTCGAGTCAGTCACTGATCATGTAGAGAGAGAGAGAGAGAGAGAGAGAGAGAGAGAGAGAGAGAGAGAGGAAGAGGAGCCCGTACACCTTGATGGTCTTCGAGCCGTCGACGGCCTGGCGGGTGCGCTTGCCGGTGATCTCCTGCTCGAAGCAAGGTCAAAGGTGGCGAGCGCAAATCAGCCAAAGGCCTCACATCCGCCTGCTCCACAGCCACGCCGTGGAGCCATCATCCAGCGCCCGTGTCCAACAAAGGAGCCCAGGTACCCTGTCCGGCGCCACGACCATCGCGAGGGGGATGACGAGACCGAGTGAAGCGAGCGGGGACGCACAGTCGGGAAGACGAGGTCCTCAAGGATCTTCTCGTGAACCTCCTTGAGGGTGCGCGAACGCGGGCGCTGCTGCTTGACGCGCGAGCCGCGAGTCGGCTTGCGCATCATGCGGCGCTGGCCGATGAAGACGACGTGGCGGTCCGAGAACTTCTTCTCGAGCTCGCGGGTGAGGCTGCGCGTGCGGTCGAGCGTCAGGGAGGGCGCAGGAGAAGGAGGGAGAGAGAGGACGGACCGGCCCTGGATCTTGTGGAAGGCCTTGACCTGGGGGACCGGGACGAAGACGACGATGGCCTTCTTGCCACCCTTGACGTCAACCTCGCGAGCCGCCGAGATCTGGAGCGGGCGGAGCTCGGCCTTGAGGTCCGGCACGTTGTTCTCGAGGTCGAGGAGGGCCTGGGCGACGAGGGTCTCCGTGGCGTCCGGCGCGGTGCGCGGCGCGTTGGCGGTCCTGAAGATCTGTGCGTGTGCGGTACAGGGTCAGTTTACTGCGCTCGCAAGGGGCGGCAGGGCGAGAGAGAGGGCGAGGTGACGGACCTTGGCGTTGACGGACTGTTGGCGAGGGGGGAACAGGGACGGGGACGAATAGTCAGCATGCGCCGCTTCAACAGCGACCTCGTGGGACAATGCTCGGGCCGTCCAGGCGAGCGCAGCGATATCGAACCGGCGGAGGAGCCTGGGTGGACCCCTCCTCGTCGTCGACGCCCGTCTCAGCTCGACCCGGCCGCCGCGCCTCGCCAACAACCTCCTGCGCCCTCTGCCGCCTCCTGCACCGCGCATTTCTGCCCAGGTACACCCTGCGACCTGTCCTGCCCGCCCTCGTCGACCGCCGGACGTCGTGCCGAGCCGCGTGCAGCGACGAGAACTTTGCTCGCTGTTGACGAGCGGCGGCGGCTCGCTCGCTGGGGCTGGTGGTGCGCGGGCGAGGTGTCGAGTCGAGGGGTACAGGGTGCGCAGCAAGGAGCTAGCGACTGACCATGGTGGGCGACGGGACGGAGAAAGCGAGAGCAAGTCGGGCTCGCGCTCTCGAGCCAGCCCTCCGCCTCGGCCACCGCGGCGAGCCCTTTTCTCGCTCCTCTCGCTGCGACTTGCTGCGCTCAAGCTGCTCGTACTGCTCCGTAAGATACAGGTACTACTCGCTGGACCGCTCTCGGACTCGCGCTGACCGAGGGAGCACTCGAGCCTTTCCTCGACCTCGCTGCGGCGTGTACACCAAGCTGCGTTGCATAAGCCCGTCTACTGGTACAGTCCCACACGTAGTCTATGTACGAGGCATCGTGTCGGTCGCATAGTGACGCTCTAGCAGGCGAGGGCTGCGCGCAAGCGAGGGAGGAGACAGGGTCAGGTCGGTCACGCTTCGTGTACATGAAGCCCGCCTCGTCGGCACGAGGCCGGCCCCGACAGGCACACGCGAGAGGAGAGCGAGACTGGGACGCACAACCTGCCCTCCCAGAAGACGGCGGCGCCAATCATGTCGGTCAGGACGCGCGTGAAGTTGCCGTCCGTCTCGAGCGAGTGCACGTCGCGCATGTCGACGCGCATGCTCCACGGTTCTGCGAGACCGTCGAGAGGAGCGTCAGGACGCGTACTTTCGCGAGATAGGGTGGGGAGGGAGGGGCGGGACGGACCCGTGTCGCAGTTCCAGTCGGTGGTGCCGGGCGACCAGTGCGTCGCGATGAGGTACCCGCTGCGAGACGTCGAGAGTCCGTCAAGTCTGCTCGTGCTGTCCGACGCCGAACGAGCCCCGACGCCCGAGCGGGGGACGAGAGGCCCGCGAGAAAGAGGAGAGAGTGACGGACCGGTCCTTGACGCGCTTCTCCTGCAGAGCGTGCGTCGTGTGAGCGACGTGCGGCGGCGTGAGGGCACGAGAGAGGACGAAAGAGGACGCACCTGGAACAACGAGCCGTTCCACCACAACGGCCGCCCGCCTGTGTCGACGCCGCTCGAGCACCCGTCAGTCTCGCGCTCGGCCCGACCGAGAGAAGCGCTCAAAGCGAGAGAGGGAGAGGCGGACGCACGGTGGTCGAGGTGGAACAGGTGGTCGCTCTGGATGAACGTGTCGATCGAGTGCGCCTTGGTGTCGGGATGTGTGAGCTGGCCGATGATGCCGGCGTACTCGCGGTCGAGGTGGTACGGGAGGCCCGAGAGCTCGAACGCCTGCGGGTGGCGGCGAGGGCGAGAGTCAGTTCGGCAAGGACATGAGAGAGGGAGAGAGGGAGAGGAGAGGAGGCCGGGCGCACCATCCAGAACGACTCCTTGTCGCCTGCGGGACGAACGACGAGTCAGTCTCCTCGCTCGAGCAGCCGCCACGGCGCAACACGAATAGAGAGCGAACCAGACGACGCACCGTACGTGTTCTCGTACGTGACCTCCTCCCTGACGACCCTCGTGTTGAGCCACGCCGTGAACAAGAGGCCGTAGACGACGGTCGTGCGGCGCTTGTCGAACACGACGACGCCGCTCTCCATCTCCTCGCGCGAGGCCTGGTCCATCCACCACCGCGAGCGCTGCAGCTGCGCCGACGGCTCGCGGTCCTTCATGACCGAGTGGAACCACTCGTGGACCTGCGGGCGGGCGCGCGCGCGCACACGACGACGAGGGTCAGTCTCTGCCTAACCGAGAACGGCCTCGAGCGCGAGCGCGAGGGAGAGAGAAGGAGAGAGCGAGGACGGACCTGGCCCCAGCCGGCAAAGATCTCGCGGTCGCGGAAGAAGAGCGTGCCCGTCGCGTTGTAGCCCGGGTCGTCGTCGAGCAACGTTTCCGGGTCCTGGACAAAGATGGCGTCGGCGTCGGCGATGATGACCTCCTGGAACGGGCTCGCGAGGACGGCAAACGACTTGATGGCCCACCCGCCGCCGTGAATCCCGACGTGCGTCTCGTCAAAGTAGTTGAGCAGGTCGACCGTGTCGACCGAGGGGTGGATCGAGCGCAGCGCGGCGCGCTTCTCGGGCACGAGGTCGTCCGAGCCGGCGTAGACGACGTGGATCGGGAGCGCCGTGTTGTGCACGTGCTTGAGCGTCGCGATGAGGTGCACTGCGCGGGAGAGTCGAGCGTGAGCGAGGGACAGCGGGAGGGGCGGAACGAGAGGGACGGACCGGCATAGATGAACTGGTCGTTGCCGCACGGGATGATGATGCCTCTCGGGATCTTGTACGACTCACGCAGCTGCAGAGGGTAGGCGAGGTCAGCTGCCGCCTCTCGACGCGAGCGAGGAAGGAGAAAGGGGGGGACGTACCCCGGCAACCGTGCGAGGCATCTTGGGCGACTTGTTGACGAACGGGTACAGCGTCTGGAGGAGCTCCTGGTGGTGGTGGTGCACCGAGCGGGCGTACAGGCCCTTGGTCGACTCGTTGAGGTGCGGGAACGTCTCGTTCAGCGTCGCGCCGAAGTGGTCGAGCTCCTGCGCGCGCACGCGGACGGGTCAGAGCGTGTTCCTCGTCTAGAGAGGTGAGAGTGGACGCACGAGGAGGACCTTGGCGCGGTCGGCGTAGGTTGCGAGGTCGTGGAACGACGTCTCGTCCTCGATCGCGTCCTTTGTGCGCACGAGCACGCCGAGGAGCGCCTCGTCTGCGCCCTCCATGTCGGCCGCGCTCCTCGCCGCGCTCTCGACGGCCTGCGCGGCGCCCTCGCGCTTGCGCAGCAGGACAAAGAGGGACAGGGCGAGGGTCGAGAGGAAGAGGAGGAGCGGGAGGCGGCGGCCGCAAGGGCGGCGCGAGGGACGGGACGGCGAGGGCCCCGAGGTGCGGAACGAGGCCGAGGTGCTCATGTCGCGCGCCATGCCTGGGCGAGGCGAGCCGGGGCGGGGGTGGGCGCGAGTCGAGCGAGGGTGTGTGGACGGCGAGGCGCGTGAGGTGGGAGGGTCGGAAGGGAAGGTGCGCCGAGCTGTGCAGGCGGGCAAGGTGTACTCAAGGAGCGTCGGGGTGCTCACGAGGAGCTGGTCGGTGCGGTGTGCGAGCTGAAAGGCGGACGCGACCAACGAGCCGAGCTGATGAACTCGTCGGAACCGGGCCGCGTCGTCTCGGCTTTCTCGCGCCCAAGCAGCGTCCAGGACCACAGCTGTCGAGCCCTCTCTGACGACGCAAAGAACCACGAGAGCGCGCGCGCGCGACGACACCGAGTTGCACCGCCCCGGCCTCACCCTCTCTGCGACACGGCCGACACGCTGAACCTCCTCCCCGCCGCGTCCCCTCCCGCCCTGAGCACCTCCCTGCACTCCATGCCGACCTCCCTCGCGCCCTCGACGCCCGCGTCCTCCCAGCTGCGCAACGCAGGCTCCCACGTGCCCCACAGCGCATCGGCGCGCGCCCGCCCCGACACCGGCGCCTCGCCTCCTGCGGCGGCGGTGGCGCTCGAAGGCGCGAGCAGCGCGCGCAGGAGCGTCGGGAGCGACAGGAGCGCAGAGAGGTGCGTCAGGGGCGAGAAGGGCTCGACGGGCTTGACGGGCGCCGTGGCGGCGACGGTCGTCGCGCTCGAGGCGGACCGCACGCGGCGCGTCGGCGTCGAGTCGGGCCCGTCGCGACTGGCCGGCGACGCGGGCGACTCGGGGAGCGGGTCGAGTCGTGGACGGGCGGGCGTCAAAGGTGGGCTGGCCGGCGAGCGCGGTGCGGCAGTCGTGCTGGTGGAGGTCGTGGACGACGGCGGCGGGGCGAGCGAGGCCGACAGCTGCGAGATGGACTGGAACGACGTCTTGAGGGCGTCGAGCGACGTGTCTAGGGCCTCGGCGCGGCTCTTCATCTGTGTCGGGGCGGGCCTGTGAGCGTGAGCGCAACCGAGGAAGGAGAGAGGGAGAGGTGACGCACCTTGCGGATCGTGTCGCTCGCGTCGATGAGCTCGTGGTGGTGGTTGTAGACGAGGGACTGGCGCTCGCCATCAAGCTCGCGGATCTCTGCGCACGAAGAAGAGGTGAGGGTGAGCGGGTCGCTCGCGTTTCGAGGAGGCGAGACAAGGGGGACGCACCATTGAGGAGGTCGATCTCGCGCTTGAGGAGGTCGGGGAGCGAGGCCGTCGATGACAGTGAGTGGAAGTAGCTGTCCGGGTCGAAGCGGTCGGGCGAGTCTGGTTGCGGCGGGCAAGGGGGTCAGCGGGGAGGGAGAGGGGAGGAGGAGGAGGAGGGGCGCACCGACGTCGAGGGCCTGCCCCTCTTTGGGCGTCGCGAGGCCGTAGTAGTCCCTGAGGCGGGTTCTGCGCTTGCGCTCTGACCCTGCCACCGAGGGCGAGCCACCTCCGCCGCCGACAGACGACACGGCCGACACGCGACGCGAGAAGGACGGGGGCGGCGACGCGACGTCGGGAATGGATGACGTGGCGTGACTGGGTCTGCGCGTTGGCGTGGCGAAGCTCATGGCAGCCAGTGCCGAGGTGTCGAGGCGAGGAGAGGGCGAGAGCGCGAGGAGAGCGAGGTGGGGAGGAGCACCCTGCTCCCTCTCGCTCCCACCACCAGCACCGATCGGACCAGCTCGAGGAGCACTCTCGAAAGCTTACCAGGCACCAACTCGCACGGCCAGACCGCCCTCAAAGCGTCTTCCCCTCTTCGCCCTCGTCCTCATCGTCCAGCCGCCGGAAATGCGGCTCACGTCTCGACCACGGCCACGGGCGCTTGTCCCGCTCGTGCTCCTCGTCCTGTCCCTCCTCGCAACTGCCGCACGAGCGGCTCGGCCTCCAACAGCCGCCGCCGCCGCCGTGTACCCCCTCCCCCTCCTCGTCCTCTCCTCCCTCTCCCTCCCCGCGCACGCCCTCCCCGGCTCGTCCCTCTCAACCCCAGCCCCAGCAGGCGGCATCTCCTTCTGTCGCTGCACGTGCTTTGGCAAGAACTCGACCATCATCCCGCTGTACCGCCCGGCCGTGCCGTCCAACCCGTGCCTGTCGTGCACGCGCCAGTTCTGCCTCGACCAGAAACTCGCGGCGTGCGTTGGGGCCCAGACGCCGGACGAGGACCCGGACACGGCGACGGGCGAGGGCGGAGACGTCGAGGCAAAGTGCTTCCGTGCGTCCCTCTTCCTCTCTCTCCCTCTCTCCCTCTCTCTCTCGCGTGCACGATCCCGTCGCTCACTCTCTCGCCCGACGCGCCAACAGAGCGTGACTCGCCCAAGTCGCACTTCATCGTCGTCCTGTTCCTCGTCATCACGGCGACGCTCGTCGTCGTCGCTGCCCTCAAGCACTTTGGGATCGACCTGCACGCCCTCTTTGTCCAGGCCGGCGTCAAGGGCATCGTGGCTGTGCGTCTGCGCCCGCCTTCTCCTGTCGGTCTCGGTGGACGTTGAACGTCGAGACTGACTGTCGTCGATCGACACCGTCGTGCAGGAGCTCGTCCAGGGCGTCAAGGTCGTCCTCAACCGCCGTCGAGGCGGGCCCTCGTACGCCTCCGTCTCGTCCTAGATCTCTTTCTCTCTCTCTTGCCGTACCTCCCTCTGTCTCTCAGTACTCTCTGCAACACGAACTGGGTGTACGGGGCTTCTATGGCAAAGAGTCCGGCGAGAGGTACGCTCTGAACACGCCGCGCACGCCGTTGAAGCACAGGATCTCGAGCGTGCCCGCCTGCGCGCGCGTGACAGACCACTCGTGAGTTCTCGAGTGCCACAGCGACACTCGAGAGGGGAAGAGAGCGCGAGAGAGAGAAAAGGAGAGCGCACCCTGGCCGCCGTTTTGACCTCGTCGACCGAGACGCGCCCCTCGCACACCTCGCCCCGCTCGAGCAGCTCGGCGCGCATGACGCCCTCGAGGAGGCCGCACTCTGCTGTGGGCGTGATGAACGGCGCCGAGGGCGCGAGGCGGAAGGCGACGTTCGAGATGGACGACTCGGTGAGCTCGCCCCAGGGGTTCGAGAGGAGGACGTCGAAGGGGGGAGCGGTCGGGTCGGGGGAGGGAGTGAGGGTCGCGCCTATGAGTGTGGAGAGGGCGTCAGACGTCGGGTATGGGGGGTCGAGGCGAGGAGCAAAAGGGGCGCACCGCAGCGCGCTCGAGCCGAATCGTACACCTCGCGCCGCGACGTCTTGCACCGCAGGAACGGGTCGTCGCCGTATGCCGTCGGTCGGTCGTCGAGGACGACTCGGACCTGGTCTGCTTGGCGTGCGTCGTCAGGTCAAGATTGTGCGGGCGCGGCCGAAGGAGAGGGAGAGAGGGGACGCACAATCTGGCATGGGCGAGAGCGGGAACGCTTCTGCTTTGGGCTCGCCGCTCGGGAGGACCGACAGTCGTACCTATTGACGACGCACGGCAGGTCAGGATTGGCGAACAAGGGGGGGAAAGGCTTCATCGCGAGTCGAGAGACGGACCCGCAAGTCTCCCTCGAGCCCCGCTCGCCTCGCCTCGTCGACAGCCCGGTCGAGCTCCTCTTCGAGCTGTGCGTCGGTCGGCATAGTAACGGTGGCGCACCACGAGCTGGGCAGGTCGGCGGCGATGCGGGCGTGGGCGGTTTTGAGGCGGGCGAGATGGCGGTGCAGGAGCGAGAAGCGGGCGTCTCGGAACCTCGAGGGCGAGTAGCTGGTCGAGGTGAAGATGGAAAAGGTGCTGGTGTGGTCCTTGGAGGTCATGGCGCTGCTGCTCGGTGCTGAGCGAGGTGCGTGTGTTGAGCGAGAGTCCGAGCCGACCCCACCTCCCTCTACAACAGCGACGAGGCCACAGAGAGCCATGCCTGCACCGACCTCCGAGTACCTGTTCGACCCAGCCCTCATCCCCGCCGACGCCGGCGCGCCCCTCCCCGAGGGCCTCACCCTCCGCCCGCTCGCCTCGTCCGACTACGCTCGCGGCCACCTCGCCCTCCTCGCCCACCTCACTGCAGCCCCCGACGTCGGCCAAGCCACCTGGTCCACCCGCTACAGCGACCTCGACCGCGTCAACCGCGCCCAGCTCACCTACCTCGCGCTCGTCCTCGTCGACGACGCGACCGACACCCTCGTCGCACACGCCACCGTCTTCCTCGAGCGCAAGTTCCTCCGCAACGCTGGCACCGTCGGCCACATCGAGGACGTCGTCGTCGACCCAAAGATGCAGGGCAACAAACTCGGCCTCAAGCTCCTCGAGGTCCTCACCGCCCTCAGCGAGCAGTGCGGCGCGTACAAGGTGCGCCCTGCGCTCTCTCTCTCGTCCCTTGCACAGCCGAACTGACTCGTTCCTCTCGCAGACGATCCTCGACTGTGACCCGAAGAACGAGGGTACGTCCCTCGCCCTTGTCACACGTCCACCGCGCTCACTCTTCCTTCTCGCCCCGCGCAGCTTTCTACGTCAAGTGCGGGTACGGCTCTCCCCCTCTCACTCGTCCACGAACACGCACTGACTCGACCTGGTGCGCGTGCAGCTACGAGAACAAGGGCTGCGAGATGGCCAAGTACCGCTGAGCGGTTCCCTCAAACTCTCGTACGTCCTCGCTCTTGCTCTCGCTCTCTACATCAAGCGGTACCCGCTCACCTCTCGAACTCGCAGCTCAGCCGCACAGACCCTGTCGTACCCCCCTCTTCGTATACCTCGCAATGCAAACCCCCGTTCTGTCCTCGTTCCCCTACGCCCCGCTCAGCTCCTCGACCTCGAGCCCGTCAAAGAAGTTGCCCTCGCCGCCGCTCCGGTGCTCCTTCCTCGCTCGACTCGCCAACGCCGTCGCCGTCGGGACAGCGTGCACGCCGCCACCGGGCACGTCGTCAAAGATGCCGAGCGCGCCGAGGCGGTGCGCGATGCGCTCGGCGCCGGGGCGGGTGCCGGACAGGTTGAGGGCGTCGGGGCCGAGCTGCGGGCGGGCGAGGGCGAAGAGAGAGAGGGGGCGAGGGGAGAGAGGAGGCGGGAGTCAGTGCGAGAGTCTGAGAGGGGCTCGACCGCTCGAGAGAGGACGGTCGGAAAGAGACAGAGAGAGAGGGCGCACCTCGAGCATGGCGTACGCCCCAGCGACGAAGAACGGCACGTCCTCGCGCCACTGCAGGTCGCTTGTCAACCTCGGCAGGCCCCGCACGAGCTCGACCGGGTGACACTCGAGCAGCGGTCGCACGCACTCGACGCCGGCGAGGTCGAGCGCGCTCCCCGTCGCGCACACGACGTGGTCGACGTCGGCGAGCGTGTCGGGCATCGAGGTCGGCGCGCCGGGCACGGCGAGGTGCGCCTTGTCGACGAGGCGCGTGCGCACTCGCAGCGTCCACTTGACGGCGGCGGCGTCGAGGTGCGCGTCCTCGACCTCGGTGAGGGTGCGCAGGTCGAGTCGGCCGCTCTTGACGTGCCGCTTGAGGATGCTGTAGAAGTGGGCGTTGACCGACCCGCCGTTGCGCGCCTGGCGGATCATGGCGTGACGCGCGTGCGGGCAGCTCTCGCCAAAGAACGCCATCTTGTCGAGATTGGCGTACCTGCAGCGAGGTGAGAGAGATCAGAGTGTACTTGTCGAGTCGAGAGGCCGAGGAGAGATTGGGCGCACTTGCTGACCCAGGAGAGCGGAAAGTCAAAGGCCGACACCTTGATATGCGAGCGGCTCAGGAGAGTGACGTGCTGCACGCCGGCCTTGATGAGCGAGTCGACGATCTGCGCCGACGTGAGGCTGTGTGCGTGTCGCGAGGTGGTCAGTCGGTGCGCTCGACGAGGAGGAGGAGATTGAGTTTGGGAAGGTCGGACGCACCCTCCTCCAAGCACGACGACGCGCGCCGGCTTGCCCTGCCGGACTCGCTCGCCGAGCAGGCCATCCATCGGCCCACACCCAGGCATCGCGAACGCCGTCGAGTGGCACCACCCCTCGCCGCACACGGCCTCCTTGCTCCACGGCCCCGCGCCCGGACCCTCGCTCGCCGCCCCTGCGCCGTCCCGCTCCTGCTCCTGCCCCGGGCGCGACACGCCGGCCGCCTCGCTGATGACGCGCGGCACGCTCGGGGTGCAGCTCGGTCCGATGGCGAGCACGACGGCCCTCGCGCCGCGCACCTCGTCGACGCCGTCGGGCCTCGTCGACCGGACGACGAACCCTCGCTCGGGCTCTCGGCCTGGCACGTGCACGACCTCGTACGAGACGGACGTGACGGTCGTATGGGCGACGAGCGGCGGCGAGGGTGAGGGCGGCGCGAGCGAGTAGCGGTCGACGAGGTCCGAATCGATGAAGGAGCGGAACAGGGCCGACGACGGGCGGTGGTAGTCCTCGCGCTCGCGCTCGTTGATCATGGGCGCTCGTCCGACGCGCTGCGGGCTGTACGAGAGGGTGGGCCGAGTCAGTCCCAGGCTCTTGCACGAGACTGCTCGTCGAGGAGAGAAAGTGCACGAACCGCTTCTTGCGCTGGTGCTTGCTCAGCTCGGCGCCGACGACGCCCTTGATCGGCAGGAGCTCGTTCTCGCGCCCTTCGCGCTGCGCGTACGCGACGAGCGCGTTGACGTCGGCCGGCGCCGGGTGGAACAGCATGGGCGAGCGCAGGTGCTCGATCGACAGGCCCGAGAAGAAGCTGTCCCACCGGCCGAGCCACGCGGACGACGAGCTGTCGAGGACCTGGATCGCCGGACGCGCCGACGAGGTGCCACCGGGCGAAGAAGGAGCGCGTTCGGGGCCGGGGCGTGCGCCGGCGAGCGTCGCCGTCGCAGGCTCGACGAGCTTCCTCGCCGCCCAGTGCCCCTTGACGCTCTGCCGCCGCACCGCCTGGTTGCGGCGCTCCCGTCCGCGCTCCTCGCGCTGCAGCCACGCGAGGCGTGCGTGCTCGAGGTCCGAGTAGAGCGCGGCCGGGTGCGGCTCGGAGAGGCGTGCGGCGAGCGCGAGGGCGTGAGGGCCGGCGCCGATGATGACGAGGGGCGAGAAGGACGACTCGGGGATGCCGATGGGGTATGAAGGTGCGGCGGTGGGTGGCGGGTCGGCGGTGTCGACGAAGGACGAGGGGAGCGGCTTGAGGTCGTCGTCGGTGGACGGCGGTGGCGGGCAGCACGACGCCGAGGTGCACGAATCGGCCGTGTCGGCCGTCGAAGACGCGTCGTCGTCGTTGTTGTCGTGCGCCCACAGCGAGGCGCGGTCGTCGAGCGACAGGTGCGAGAGGGTTGGCGAGGGAGGAGAGCCGGGGAGGCTCAGGGGCGAGACGGCGGGCGAGTTCATGTCGGGTGGGAGGACGGGTTGCGGGGGAAGCATGGTCGTGTGGAAGCGGATGCTCGAGCGAGCGCGGTGTGGAGCCAGCTCGTGGCCCGTTTGCCCGAGTTGAGGACCCTCGCGCCCGACCGTGGTCGTGCGGCGAGGTCCCCGATCACCAGCTGATCAGGCCGCGTAGCCACCGCGCGGCACGCCAGACGTCTGCAGTGGACCTGGGCCAAGCGGATCGAGCCGAGAAGCTGTGCTGAGGGCAGAGAGCTGAGGAGGAAGAGGAGAGGCACGAGGCGAGGAGGGGCAGCCTGCGCCCGGGTGCAGCGGCGGCTCGAGTCGGCGAGATACAGTGCACGGTCGCAGTGCAGCAGCCTGTGCAGGGCGAGCGTGTGGAGCGGACGCGAGCGAGCGCCGTCGTCGTCGTCGCGCGGAGCTGGCTCCTCCCCTCTTGCTCCCGCTCACGCATCCCTCCCCCACTAGGTGAGCCAGCGACCAGCTCAGAGTGCTCCCCAGAGTCGCAGCAACTGACTCGAGCCACTCGCGCTGTCCCCCGTCCCCTGTACAGCATCCACCGCCATCATGTCCGCTGAGGAGCCCACCACCGCCCAGGTCGAGGAGTCGTCGGCCCAGTTCGAGCCCGTCATCAAGCTCGACCAGGCTGTCGAGGTCAAGACGCACGAGGAGGACGAGGAGGCCCTCTTCAAGATGTGCGTCGTCGCCCCTTCCTCCTCCTCCTCCCTCCCTTCTCCCCGTCCAACGGCTGACACTCGTCCTCCTCCTCTCCCGCAGGCGCGCCAAGCTCTTCCGCTTCATCGCCGACTCGGCCGAGTGGAAGGAGCGCGGCACCGGCGACGTCCGCCTCCTCCAGCACAAGCAGTCCAAGAAGGTCCGCCTCGTCATGCGCCGCGACAAGACCCTCAAGGTCTGCGCCAACCACTACAGTGCGTCCAACCTCTCCCTGTACCATCATCACTGGCGCACGTACTCACTGTCGACAACGGCGCAGTCACGCCCGAGATGGCCCTGTCGCCCAACATCGGCTCGGACCGGTCGTGGGTCTACAACGTCGCGGCCGACGTCTCTGACGGCGAGCCCTCGGCCGAGACCCTCGCCATCCGCTTCGCCAACTCGGAGAGTGCGTCCACGACACCCTTTCTCTGTCTTTCGCGAGGCCTGCATGAGCGGGCTCGAGGCTGACTCGGGCTCGCCCACAGACGCCAACCTGTTCAAGGAGGCGTTCGTCCAGGCGCAGGACACGAACAAGACGCTCCTCGGCTCGTCGGCTGCCGCGCCCGAGGTTGCCGCGTCGGACGCGCCGGTTGCGGGCGACGCGACCGAGCAGACGGCGACGGGCGAGCCGGTCGCCAAGGGCAAGGAGGCGGCGCCGTCGGCCGACGCGCAGGACGACGAGCCGCCCGTGTACAAGGACGAGGGCGTCGCGCCCCCGCCGGAGAAGACCGAGGTCGTGCAGGGCGAGGAGGTCAAGGAGCCGACCACCGAGGTGCGCCCGGCCTCTTCTCTCTCGTGTCCTCGCTCGTCGACTGACTCTTCCCTTTCCCGCAGACCCCGGTTGAGAAGGACGCGCACGCTGCGACTAGCGAGTCGGGCCCGGCCACGTCGTCGGCGTAAAGCCGCGAGTCGCACCCCTTGAGCTCTCTCTCTCTCCCCCTTTGGCCTCGTCGTCGTCGTCGTCGTCGTTTGCAATCTCCTCGTTCTCTCCCCTCCACACCATCACGATCTAGTCACGCGAGGCCCTGCATGTCCCAAGTTGTGCACTCTGCAGCCTGCGCGAGCGAGAGAAACGAGAGACAGGCAGGTCTGTGGTTCGCCCGGCCCAGCGCCTCCGAGCCGGCCCTCGCTCTCGTCTCTCATCATGTCGTCGCCCGCGCCGCAAGCTGGGCCCTCGAGCGCACGCACACCCGACCTCGACCGCTTCTGGCACCCTCCACCACCCTCGACAGCCCGCCTGCCGGCCCTGCGCGCGACCCTCGCCAAGGTGCCCTCGCCCGCCCTGCGCATCTCGCGCGTCGCCCAGCTCGACGCCAGCCTGCTCGATGGCGAGCTCGAGGGCATCCTCCATGCGCCGGTAAAGG
Organism: Rhodotorula graminis WP1; assembly: GCF_001329695.1. Classification (NCBI taxonomy): domain Eukaryota; kingdom Fungi; phylum Basidiomycota; class Microbotryomycetes; order Sporidiobolales; family Sporidiobolaceae; genus Rhodotorula; species Rhodotorula graminis. The sequence goes on along the minus strand of NW_017264928.1, from coordinate 740,962 downwards.
CGGCACTCGATGGCGTGCGCGTGCGTCCCCCTCTCTCTCCTCCTCCTCCTCCTCGCCGGAACCCGGACTGAGTGGGGGTGGGACGTCGCTCGCAGCCCGCAGGCGCACGCAGCTTCGAGCCCGAGTTCCTCGCGCTGTTGCGACTCGCCATCCTGCGCATGTCGCTGTGGGACCGCGGCGCCACGTACGGCTCGACGCTCCAGAACCTGCGGTACCGCAACGAGGGCCGCCATGCAAAGGGCTGTGCGTCCTCCTCTCTCTCTCTCCGTCCTTCCCGAGACCGCAAACTGACCAGTCCACTCAAACGCAGTGCAAGGCGCCGCGACCGACTCGACCCTGTCGCGCGTGCAGAAGTTCGCCTACACGCTCCTCGTCGTGGTCCCGCCCTACCTGCACTCGCGCCTCCAGGACCAGATGCTCACCTCGTCCTGGGCCGACGAACCCCTCCCGCGCTCGTGGTTCGCCCTCGTCGACCTGCGCCGGCTCCTCAAGCGGGGCGCGAGGCGTGACGACGAGATGATCCAGTGGAGGCGCGAGTGGAAGAGGACCGGGTGGGAGCTCCTCGGCGTCGCAGAGCGCCTGTCGGCCGTCCTCGGGCTCGCCAACTTTCTTGTTTTCCTCTACAATGGCCGGTGCGCCCTCTTTCCCTTGCGCCCTCGTCGTATTCGAGCCGCCCACTGACTCTATTCCTCGCCCCCGACGCAGGTACCGCACGCTCATCGACCGGGTCCTCCAGATGCGGCTCGTCTACTCGCAACGAGCGTTCGTGCCCAACGTGTCGTTCGAGTTCCTCAACCGCCAACTCGTGTGGGAGGCCTTCACCGTGCGTCGACCCGTCCTCTCTCTCCCTCGCGCTCGGTCCTCGGTCGCCCTCACTGACCGCTCGCATCGCCCGCAGGAATTCCTCCTGTTTCTCCTCCCGCTCGTCAACATGCATCGCTTGCGCCTGCGCCTCACCAAAGCCGTCTCGTCGCGCGCGAGCAAGTCGACCGCCCTGCGCCTGCTCGCGTCGGCCCTCCCCGCCCCGGTCGCCGGCACCCTCGGCCTCTCGTCCCTGCGGTCCTCCTCCTCGTCGTCGAACAATACAGGCCCTCTCGCGCCGAGCGACAAGCCGCACGGCCCGCTCGCGTTCCTCCCGCCGCACACGTGCCCCGTGTGCTACTCGCGCTCGACCGCCCCGCCGACGCACCTCCCCTCTGCGTCGTTCGCCGACCCGACGCTCCCCTCGGCGTCGCTCCTCCACCACACGGGCGGCGCAGGCGGTCCGGCGGCAGGCGACGGCGACACGTCGGTCAAAGTGCCCTACGTCGCCGACTGCAGGTTCGCGTGCCGGTACTGCTACTACTGCGTCGTTGGCGCGCTCGCAAAGGCCGACGACGAGGCCGACGACGCGTGGACGTGCCTCAGGTGCGGCGAGGAGGTGCATGGCGCGAGGCGGGAGGAGGTCGAGCCGGCGCAAGACGACGAGGAGGAGGAGGAGGAGGAGGACGAGCGAGCAGGGGGCGCGAGCGCAGATGGGCCCGAGCCGTAGAGCTTCGCTCTCTCTCGAGGGCGAGCAATGTATCTCAATGATAGATCTATGATGCAGTGCGAGTACGACGAGTCTACCGAGTCCACGTCCTCGCCGGCTCGCTTTAGAGCTTGACGACCTCCTTGTCCCGGTATCCGAGCTCTCGCAGGACGCCGCCGACCGGTCCCGACGAGAAATTGCGCCCTCGTGGCCCAGCGACGGCGTTGACCATGCTGCGGGTGTTGAGAGAGAGAAAGTGAGCCGCCGCGCTCGAGGATTGACGACGAGGCGAGGAGGAAAGGGAAAGAGGACGGGACGCACCCCTCTGGACCGCAGACGACGACGACACGCCGCTTCTCCGGCTGCCCTCCTCGCCCAATGAGCCTGCTGAGCACCTTGCTGTCGAGGAACCCGACCTCGGCGCCCGCGGGCGCGCTCGCGCCGCTCGCTCGCGGATCGGCATCGAGCCGGTCAACGAGGTAGTGGACCTTGAGCTGGCCCGGACGCTGCGCCGTCAGGGCGTCGAGCTCGTTGCGGAGGAGGATGCGCGAGGGCGAGGGCGAGGCGTAGACGACCGAGACGGTGGGCGAGGGAGCCGAGGAGGAGGAGGAGGAGGCGAGCGTGTCGTGGATGAGCTGGTAGGCGGGCGTGACGCCGGTGCCGCCGACGACCTGAGGAGGGAGCCTCGTCTCGGTCAGTACGACGGGTGACTGGAGAAGAAGGAGGACGACGAGGGAGAGAAAGTGGACGCACAAAGACGACCTCGTCCCAGTCTTGCGGGCGGTAGTACCAGGTGCAAGAAGGCCCTCGCACGCTCATCTCGTCGCCAGGACCGAGACGATGGATGTACCGAGACGCCTCGCCGTCTGGGTACCGCTTGACGACGAGGTCGAGCTCGGCGGGTCCCGATTCGTTGAACGACGAGGCGGAAAGAGGCTGCGTGGGCGGAAAATTTGAGCCCATGGTCTGCGCGAGGGCCGCGACTGGGAGGATGGGGCGCACCGTGTAGGCTCGCTGAATCTGGAGGCTCGGCTCCTTGACGAACAGGCTCAGGATCGGTCGCGCGTCCGGGTCGCCCGTGAAGGCCGGCGGGAGGACCGACCGCGGCACGTCGAGCTTGAACAGCGACGTTTCGGGCGTGAGCGCCGTCACCGACTTGATCTTGACGTCGGTCCACCGGTCGGGCGCGAGGTAGGCGGGCTCGTCGCGCGTGAGGAGGAAGGTTGCACCGCCTCCAAGGACGAGGGCGGCGACGCCCGCGATCGACAGTAGCGAGCGCTCGCGTGGTGCGGGTGCCGGTGCTTGAGGCGCCTTGTCGGTGTTGTAGGCGCGGGTAGGCGTCCAGGCGGGGGAGGGCGAGTGTGGGAGGAGGGGGAACGTCGCTCGTGCTGATGAGGCTGACGGCGAGACGAGGAAGCGGCGAGAGCTGGACGCGATGACCCGAGCAGGGCGTGCGACGTATGTGCTCGCGCTGGACGCCATCTCGAGCGGGCTCGAGCGACGCGGCGTGGTGGGACGAGGCAGAACCCGCTCCGGCTCGCCGCTCGACGAGAAGCGCCTTGCGAATCGCTCTCGGGTTGCGTACAGCTCGGTCGACTCTTCGCCGTACGCGAGCACGATCGCAAGAGCTTCTCTCGACCAGAACGCGCGAGAACTATACAGCCGTTGCAGGGCGCCGCCGTCTCCCTCGTCCTCGCTCCACCGTCTAGAAACGCACCGCCGCCGACTTCTCGACCATCTCCAGAGGGACCTGTCACCGCCAGACGAGCAGTCAGTACCGGTGCAGGAGGTGTGCGAGAGGAGGAGGGAGAGGGAGCGCACCTTGTGTCCGAGGAGGTCGCGAATGTTCGAGATGCCGTAGCTGCAACGACGTCGAGAGGGTCAGGCCGTGCGCACGTCGACGACAGGGGCAGAGAGTGAAAGAGACAGCGGACGCACCGGATCATGGTCGGGCGCTCAAGGCTGAGGCCGAACCCGAGGACGCGCACGTCGGCGGGGAGGCCCATCGTCTCGAGCATTTCGGGGCGGAACATGCCCGAGTTGCCAATCTCGACCCACTTGCCGAGGCCCTCGTGCCACGAGAAGATCTCGAGCGACGGCTCGGTGTAAGGGTTGTACGCCGGCTTGAACCGCAGGTTCTTGACGCCCATCTTGGAGAAGAAGACGTCGAGGAAGCCTGTCCGGCCGTGGGAGAGTCTAGGTTAGGGCGAGTCCGGGCGAGGGAGAGAGAAAGAGAGAGAGAGAGAGGCGCAGGACGCACCGATGAGGTCGGCGAGCGTGAGGTTGCGGTCGGCGATGACGCCCTCGACCTGGTGGAACTCGGCGAGGTGGGTCATGTCGACCGCCTCGTTGCGGAACACGCGGTCGATCGAAAACATCTTGGCCGGCTTGAACCCTCCCGGCGCGTTGGCGAGCTCGTACAGCATGGCGGCCGACACGGACGTCGTGTGGGTGCGCAGCACGAGGCGCGACGTCTCCTCTTTCGAGAACGGGTACCGGTACCCGGTCGAGCCAAAGTCGCCGACCTCGTGCACCCGCTTGACGCGCTCGTAGTAGTCTTGCGGGAAGCCGGTCGATGCGGAAGGCTCTGCGGGAAGACGAGGACGGGTCAGGCTCGAGGCTGGAGAAGAAAGAGGAGACTCGGACGCACCCTTGACGTAGAACGTGTCCTGCAGCTCTCGTGCAGGGTGCTGCTGAGGGACGTAGAGCGAGTCGAAGTTCCAGAAGCACGACTCGACGAAGCGGTTGGTCGGCATCTCGGTGAACCTGTCGCGCGCAAGTGGGGGAGAAAGGGTCGTCAGGTTCGGTCTGGCGCAGCAGCCGCATAGAGGGGAACCGAGGACGCACCCAGTCTCGAAGAAGATGTTGCGGAACTCCTCGCGGACCTTCATGAGCGGGTGCAGCGCACCGCCGAACGTCGGCGCACCCTCGGCCTCGAAGTTGTACTTCTTGAACGACGCCTTCTCCCACTCGCCACTGCAGGAGGAGCCCTACCGTGAGCTCGGGGTAGAGAAAGAGTGGACAAAGGGTGGCAGACGTACGAGTTGAGGAGCTCGACCGTCAAGTCCGTCTCGAGCTTCTGAATCGTCGTCGCCCAGTTGGCGCCCTTCTCGACCGAGTAGTAGAACGACTTCCTGCGAGCGGGCGCGCCGAGACTGTGTCAGAGGTCGTGCAGGGAATGAGGGAGACGCGAAAGGGGACGCACTTCTTCTCGACGAGCTTGCGCTTCCTCAGCTCGGCCAGCAGCTTCTCGTCCGGGTGCGCGCCGCTGCTCTGGATCACGCCCAAGTCCTTCTGCGTCTCGTCCACGACTGTCGGGGCCTGTTGTGCATGTGCTCGAGTCAGCGTTCGGTCGCAGAGAGAGAAGGGCGAGGGAGAAGCGAGACGCACCGCCTGGAGGAAGCCGTCGCCCTTCTTGGTCACCCACTTGTTCTTCATGGCCTTGCCCTGGCCGACCTTGGCGACGTCCTTGCCGACCTTGTCGGCAATCTGCTGCGCCGTGAGGCCCGCCTCGGAGCCGGGCGGCGGGAGCGCGGCCCACACGCGGTACTCGTGCGAGCCGGACTGGGCGATCTGGGTGCCCTCGACCGTGAGGGCGTGCTGCTCAAGGTTGATCTGCTTGAAGGTGACCATCTGCGAGGTGCGTGGAGCAATCGAGTCAGCACGGCGTTGTCTTCGGAGAGACGAAGCCGGGGAGAGATGGGCGCGAGGAGGAGGAGGAGGAGGACAGGGAGAGGGAAGGCAAGGGGCGCACCTCGCGAGTCGTCAGGCTGTCGAGAGCAGCCTTGACGGCATTCTGGGCCTCGGTGCTGGGCCCGACGGTGGTTGCGGGCGTGGCAGGGCCGACGTCGGCAGGGATGGAGAGGGAGCGCGAGTCGTCGATGCGGCCGGCGGGCGTGTCGAGTGCGGCGAGGATTATGAGCGCGAGCGACTCGGTCGGTGGCAACGAGGTGGCCATCTTGCTCTGGTAGCTGGGACGAGAGGGAGGAGGTTGCGCTCAGAGTCGAGATGAGGATTCGAGAGGAGCTCTCCCTCGCTCACCACGCTCGCCCTGCTTTGCCTGGGACAAGTGCTAGAGCTAGACTGCTCACTCTAGAGCATGGTCGCACAGCTGCGCCGCCCTCGCCGGCCTGCCCGCCGGCGCCTCTCCCTCCCCCGCTCCTCCTCGCCCTCGATGCGTCGCAGCTCCGCTTGCCGGGCTCAGTCCAGTTCTCCTGCGCCTCGACCAAGCTCGCAGCACGGTTAAAATACGACGCGGCGGCCGTGTGTCACTGCACACAGCGATCGCGCCCTGCTCGTCCCCGCTCGCCCACTTTCGCCGGCCAACCTTTAAGCGGGCCCACGACGGCTTCCACTTCTCCGCACCGCCGTCTTCTAGCGCCTTGCAGTCGTGCGGTGCGACCAGCTCGCCCGACCGTCTCGACCGGCCCGAGGCGGTAGCCCCCACGAGCCGGTCGTCGATGAGGTGCCGCTCAGCCGGAGCGGGGAAGGTGTCGCGTTCGCGGTCCAACAGCAGCAGCTCCGCCTCCTGCTTCCTCGTCGCACGCTCTCGTCGACGCACCTGCTCTCCATGCGCTTTACGCCCTACGCCCTCGTCCCGCTCGCGCTCGCTGGCTGCGCTCGAGCCGCCGCCGTCAAGACCACGTCGTGCTCCGACCTGTGGGACGTCGCGCCCAAGCTGCTCGCCGACCTCGAGGTCTACGTCGCGCAGGACTATGACGGTGCGTCCCTGTCCTCGTGCCTCGCCGACCGACGGCAACTGACGAGCTTCCTCCTGTCGCAGCTGGCACCAACTTTACCGCCGAACCCGCCGCCGCTTCGCCCGCCTACCCGCAGGCCGTGCCCGACCTGCCTGCCTTCTGCCGCTTCGGCGCCTACATCCACACGTCCAACTCGTCCAAGGTGCGTCCTTGTCGCTCACTGGGCCCTTTCGAGAGAGAGAGACAGAGAGACGCGCTCACTGACCCTTTTCGCCCTTGCAGGTCCAGTTCGAGCTCTGGCTCCCGACCGCCGATGAGTGGAGTGGTCGGTTCTCGATGGTCGGCAACGGCGGCGACGCGGGTGGCGTCAACTTCCCCGACATGTGGGCGCCTCTGAAGACCTGTACGTCCCTCCTCTCTCCTCGGCGCTCTCGCTCTCTCGCCCGGACCGCAACACGCGATCGTCGACTGACTCGTGATGGTCCCTCTGCAGATCAGATGGCTGTCGCGTCGACCGACACGGGCCACAAGGGTGCGCTCGCATTCCTCGTCCTTGTCGAGCAAGCGCACGGACCTGCCTTCCCTCACTGACCCTTGTCTCCTCCGACAGGCATCTCGGGCAACGGCACGTTCGCGATCAACGGGCCCGACACGCAGCTCGACTTTGGGTACCGGGCCGTCCACCTCACGACCGTCTACTCGAAGGCGATCGTCAAGGCGTACTACGGCCGGGCGCAGAAGAAGAGCTACTGGATCGGGTGCTCGTCTGGCGGCAAGCAGGGCCTCAAGGAGGTGCAGGAGTTCCCGGACGAGTACGACGGCGTGCTCGCCGCATCGGCTGCGTGCGTCGAGACCGTTCCCTTCCGCTCGACCGCCCGAGCCAGTTCTTCTCTCGGCGAGAGATCTGCTCTGACACCCTTTGGCCCTCGCGCGCAGTCAATGGTGGACTCATGTGCGTGTGCTAGCCGCCACGTTCAAGGAAGAGTCGCCTACTGACCTTTGGCTCGCCCTCCTCCCTTCTCGTCCCTCCCTCTCGTCCTGCGCATTCTGTCGCCTCGCCGCCTCGGCCTCGCCCGACTCGTCGCCTCTCGTACCTCGGTCGCCTGCAGCTCAACGCCGAGATCTGGTGGGTCAACACGATCGTCAACGCGCCGGGCTCGGCCGGCTACCTCAACACGTCCGACTACGAGCTCATCGGCGCACACGTCGTCAAGCAGTGCGACGAGCAGGACGGCGTCAAGGACGGCGTCATCACGAACCCGAGGGCGTGTCTGCCCGACCTGCAGCCGCTGTCGTGCGACTCGCCCGGCGCCAACTCGACGAGCTGCCTGAACGCCGAGCAGATCGTGACGATGTACCGCATCTGGAACGACTACCACAAGGAAACGACGGGCGAGTTCCTGTTCCCCGGCTACATGCCCGGCGCAGAAGGAATCCCGGGTTTCTCGGTCACGGGCGCGCCGTACACGCTGGCGTGCGTCCCCTCGCCCTTCCAGCCGCTCTTTCCTCCGACACTGAGCCCCTCTCCCCCCCTCGCAAACCCGACTTCTTCAACTACCAGGTCCTGAACAAGACCGAGATCGGCAACTTTACGGCGAACCAGACAGAGCTCGAGCGGCTCCTCGAAATCGCCGACGAGACGGATCCGGGTGCGTCCTCGTCCTCGCCCTCTCTCTCTCTCTCTCGGTCGACCCGCCCATTCATCCCTCGCCTCGCCTCACAGGCAAGTCGAACGCCATCAACCCCAACATCCAGCCCTTCCTCAAGCGCGGCAAACTACTCACCTTCGTTGGTCCGTCCCGACCTTCTCAAGTCGAGTTTCTCGCACCAGGCTCACGGACTGACTCTCCAAACCTCACACAGGGCTCTCGGACGTCATCATTCCTTCCGGCATGACGATCTGGTACTACGAGCAGGTCCGCAAGGCGCTCGGGTACCCGGCCGACCTCGGCGACTCGTACCGCATGTTCACGAGTGCGTCCTCTCTCCCGGTCACGTCCTGTCTTCCTTTCCTCGAGGTCGCACTGATGTTTTGACTCACGCAGTTCCGGGCATGGGCCACTGTCGTGCGGGACCGGGCGCGTGGAAGTGAGTCGCGCCTCCCTTTTCCCTTCCTTTCCTCCTCGATGTGCTCTCCCTCCTTCGTGCCCTCCCTCTTCCTCGTCGAGGCTCCTCATACGCACTCTGCCAATCACGCTCGAGCAGCCCTGACCCCTTGCCCACCTCGCAGCTTCGGTTCGACCGGCCAGCGCCAACTCAGCCTCGGCGGCGCTTCAACGAGCGCGACGTTCGACGCCAAGCACGACATGCTCCTCGCGCTCATCGACTGGGTCGAGAAGGGCGTCGCGCCCGACATGATCATCGGCGCCAAGTACGTCGACGACGACAAGCGCAAGGGCGTCAAGTTCGAGCGGCCCCACTGCGTGTGCGTCGGCTCGCGCTCTCTCCCTCTCTGTGGCTCTCGAACGTGCTGACGATGCTCTTCGTCGTTGTTACAGGTACCCGAAGCAGGCGACGTACATCGGCGGCGACGAGAACAAGGCGAGCAGCTTCCGGTGCGAGAACATGGCCTGAGCGTCGTCGAGTACCTCTCTCGGGCGCCACTCCCTGCCCCCCTCTCTCTCTCATTTCCGTCGGTCGTCGTCGGCGTTGTCGTAGTCAGTCGTACACGTGCCTGCAAGAAGGCTCAATGCCACTTTCCGTCGCTCTCGAGAGGCTTGCCGAGCTCGCTTCCACCTGCTCTCGCGAGACCGGCTTCTCGAGCTGTACTGCTTGACGGTCATGTTGCACCTGCGACACCGAGCGCTACTCCTTGAGCAGGCCCTTGCGCGCCAGGACACGCTCGACTGCCCGCTCGACCATGACCTCGAGCGCGCCGCCCGTCTCTCCCCCTCCCTCGAGCACGTTGCGCACGACGCTCTCGACGCCCTTGCCGACGACGTCGCACTCGACGTTGACCGACTCGCCGACGGCCTTCATGGCGACGACGGTGCGGCTCTGGGTGTGGACGACGAGCATGACGCCAAAGTGGCCGACGCCCGGCTCGTAGTGGTCGTCGCCCGGTTTGGGCACCGAGAGGTGCGTCAGGGTGAGAGAGGTGCCGTCGAGAGCGATGTAGCCCTTGGGGATGAGGGGCGTGTAGAACTCGAGCGGGAGGGAGAACAGGAGTCGGATCGAGTCGCCGTCGGGCGTGATGGACAGGATCTTGGCCGTCGTGTCGACGTGACCCTGCAGCGGCGGCGGGCAGCGGGCATCGGGTCAGTCACAGGAGGTGTGGTGGCCGAGCGGCACGTCGAGGATTGGCGGCAGAGAGGGAGAGGTCGCCGAGACGTACCTGGACAAAGTGACCTCCGAATCGACCGTGCCCTGCCATCGCGCGCTCGAGGTTGACCTTGCCGCCGACCTGGAGCTTGCCTGCGTCGGTCCAGAGAATCAGAACCGGTACGTCGCAGACAGGAAGAGAGAGAGTGGGCAGCGTAGCGCACCGAGGTTGGACCGACTGAGCGTCTCGTTGGCCAAGCCGACCTCGAACCAGCCCTCGTCGGCGTCCCACCGGGTGACGGTCAGGCAGACGCCGTTGACGGCGATCGAGTCGCCGAGCTTGCAGTCGCCGAGAACATCGCCCGCGTTGGTGATCACGAAGCTGAATCCCTCGAACTCGGTGGTCGGCGAGATGGACTTGATGGTGCCGAGCGTCTGCGATGGGAGGAGGCGGTCAGCTCTGGATGCGTCGGATAGAGGGGTAGAGAGAGGTCGCGCACCTCGACCAGGCCGGTGAACACTGCAGGCGGGACCGCGGCAGGGCCGAGGATGGGTCAGCGAGGCGCGGGGAGGAGGACGGAGCAGCCACGGCCTCGGGCGACAAGAGGGCAGGACGAGGGGGTAGGGACAGGCACACTCACTGTTGCTGCTGTGCGATCGAGCGTGCCGAGAGGGTAGGAGGAGAGAGAGCGAGACCAAGAGCGAGCTGGTTCCGATGAGGGTGAACCTCGCCGTCTCGCTTCTCCACACCTCTCGCGCTGCTTGCGACCAGTGCCCGACAGCCCTCACGCACGCCTGCGACTACGCCCAGCCCGTCAGCGCGCGTCCCCCGGTCATGGCCGACCCCGACTCGCGCTCGGCGACGCTCCCTCTCCCCACGTCGGCCAGCCGCGGCCCTCGCCCGCACAGAACCAGCAGCGCCTTCTCGAGACTGGCCAACATCGCCCTCTCGTCGTCCGGGTCCGCCTCGTCCTCGTCCCCCGCCTCGGCGTCCATCCCCTCTTCCGCGACCACCACCTCGCGCAATGCCCTCGACGTCCTCGAGAACATCGCCAACGCCGACCAGGGCCGTCTCCGACACGGCAGCGCAGAGCCGGCGCTGTCGGGCACGGCGGCCGCGGCGGGAGCGAGCGTCGGCCCCCCGCGAGCCGACCGCCGCAGGTACGGCAGCGCGAGCGGGCGCAGCTGGTACGCCCGCGACTCGAGCGAGTCTCGCTCGCGCGAGCGCAGCTTGAACCGCAGCGACTCGCGCTCGTCGGCGAGCGTCCTCGGCGGCGGCGGCGGCGGCGGCGGCGCGAGCGTCCTCGAGGCGCGTGGCGGCGTCGACTCGCCGGGCAACATGTCGTTCCGCGCCGGGTCTGGGTACTGGGGCGCCGAGTCGCTCCCGCCCAACGCGTCGCAGAGCGCCTTTTCGGCCTACTCGGGCAACCCGAACGACAGCCACTTCTTCCCGGCCGGCGCGTCGGGCTTCTCGTTCGAGGGCTCGCCGGCGAGCGGCGGCGGCATCTGGGACAGCTCGTACCGCTCGTCGACGACGGGCTCGCCGTCCCTGTTCGACGACCACCGCACGCCGTCGTTCGTCCTCCGCCAGGCGACCGCCGAGCTGTCGCCGCTCAACCCGCGCACCTCGTCGTCGGACGGCTCCGGGCCCAGCTCGGGCTCGCAAGGCGGGCCGCACCCGGTCCAGCTGTGGGACCTCCCGCAGGCCGCGTCGAGCCGCACGTACGGCCCGAGCCTCGTGCGCACGAGCAGCCCCGTCGGCGGCGGCCGCAAGCCCAAGGAGGCGAGCCGCCGCCTGCGGTTCCCGGTCGCGACCCCGGCGCGCGACAAGGGCCTCGTCGGGCTCGCCAAGCCTCCACGCGGTAGCGCAGAGCACGACGGCCGCGTCGCCGTCGCGGGCAAGGCGTGCCTCAAGCTCCTCGCCGTCCCGCACGGCGCGCGCACGAGCCGCTCGGCGTCGGCCACGCCCCTCCCGACGCCGTCGACGTCGGCGTCGTACCGCGCGAGCTCGATCGCGTACCGGCGCTCGAGGAGTCGAGGGTCGCCGGCGCCGATCCGCGACGGGTCGGTCGGGCGCATCGACGAGGAGATGGTGGACGAGGAGCGAGAAGATGTGCGCGAGGTCATGGACGTGCGGCTCGGCAGCCGGCTCGGGCCTGCCTACCTCTTCAGCGATGTGCGGTGGGGCTACGGCGGTGCGTCCTCGACTCTCTCCTTCTCTCTCTCGGTCGTTGTGGTCCTGACGGCGTGCCTCTCCCACAGCGACCTCGAACAAGCTCGCGACGAGCTTCACCAACGGCGCCGTCGTTCTGTGGGACCTCGCCAAGGAGGGCGGCTCTCGCGTCGAGCAGCTCAAGTACGAGCACGACCGCGCCGTCAACCGGGTCGTGTTCGGCGGGCAGACGGGCAACTGGCTCATGAGCGGCGGGCAGGACGGGCAGATGAAGCTTTGGGTGCGTCCTCTCGCTTCCCCTCCCCTACTCTCTCGTCGAGGCTCGAGGGCACTGACACCTAGACGCGCCCGCAGGACATCCGCGAGGCGAGACCGGCCAACATGGTCCTCAAGGCGTCGTCCCCCGTCCGGCACCTGTCCTTCTCGCCCTCGGCGTCGCAGCCTTTCACCCTCCTCGCCGCCTGCGCCTCGGGCACCCTCATCCGCTACGACGTGCGCTACATCTCGAAGCAGAACGGCGGCGCGACCGACCGCGTCGCCGGCCACCTCGGCGCCTGCCTCGCCATGGACTGGCGCGACGGCTTCTCGTGCGAGCGCAACCCGGCGGGCGGCGGCGGCAGCATCGGTCCCGGCTCGAGCGTCGAGACGGCCGGCGGCGGGCGCGAGGGCGGCTGGGTCGTGACGGGCGGCGTCGACCGCACGATCAAGATCTGGGACTTTTCCCTGTCGACCCTGTCGACCAAGCCGGTCCGGACGCTGTACACGTCGCAGCCCGTCAGCGCCGTCGCGTGGCACCCGACGCGTGCGACTGAGCTCGTGTCGTGCCCGATGCCGAGCCTCGGGCTCGGCGGGGCAGCCGGCGAGGGCAGCGCGAGCAGCCTCGGCGACGAGCCGCCGACGACGCCCGTCACGGCCGGCGACTCGACGGCGGCGGCGGCAGCGTTCGTCAAGGGCGAGCGAGGGGGCGGGCAAGGGCGCTTTGTCGACGGCAACGCGTGGAAGAACGAGATCGAGGTGTGGGACGTGCGCCGGCCGTACTTCCCCAAGGTCTCGATCAAGGTCGAGGCGCCAACAGCAGGTGCGCCCTCTCCCTCCCCTCGTCACCAGAGTCGTGGTCAGTCGCAGGCACTGACCATTTTGCCCACCCTGCAGCCCTCTTGTGGAACGACGACGAGACGGTCTGGTCGACCTCGAAGGCGTCGCCGACGTTTTCGCAGCACGACGTCGCCGCCGACTCGTACTCGCTCCTCGACAGCATCGACCGTCCGACTGCCGCCTGGAACGTCGAGGGCGACCTCGCCTTTATCGACGACGCCCGCAAGCTCAACGACGTCCCGTTCGAGCGTCCGTGCGTCGCCGTGTCTCTCTCTCTCGCTCTCCTCCGCAGCACGTGCCTGACGAGCGTTCCTCCCTGTAGCTCTCGCGACATGCCGCCTGTCGATGCACCCGCGTTCCGGCCCGACGCCTTCGTCAACACGGTCGCCAACCTCGACCCCGACTTTTCGCCCGACGCGTTCGCCTACCTCGCCAACAACCTCAAGGTCACGGGCAAGATCGGCGACGTGTGCGCGCACAACGCCCAGGTCAGCCACCTCGTCGGTCGCGCCGACGCCAGCCAGGTCTGGATGACGATCCGGGCCTGGTTCGACGACGACGACTGCTTCTTTCCCCCCGACTCGCCGCCACCGACGCCCTCGCCGCCCGTCCACGAACAGCGCCGCTCGTCGTACGTCGCTCTGCCGTCGGCGCACTGGCCCACGTCGCCGCACTCGACCACCGCCGCCGAGCCGAGCCGACGGCGGGTAGCATCGGCGCAGCGCTCGGGCCGGCCCTCGTTCTCGTCCGTCTTTGGCTCTCGCCCCTCATCCGCCGACGCCACGCCCCGCCTCACGTCCAACTCGTCGTCGAGCGGTCGAGCCGAGGCGTCCACCACCGCCAATGGGTCGGCCCTCACCGTCTTTACCGAGGAGGCGACGGCGAGCGAGACCGAGCCGTCGGACGCCCACAGCGAGGACTACCCGGAGCTCAACACGACCTCGTCCGACTCGGAGCACGAGCTCGTAGCGCGCGCCCGCAAGAACAACCTCCTCAACCCGACTCGACTCGCCGCCTCGCTCGGCGCCCTGCGCGAGAAGGCCAAGGACGGCAACCAGTCGCTCGTCCTCTCGCGCTCGTCCACGATCGAGTCGCAGGCCATCGACGACGACGAGTCGGCGACGAGGCCCTCGCGGCCGACCTCTCGTCACGCCTCGCGCCGCAACTCGTCGAGCTCGAGCAGCGGGTCCGACCTCGACGACGGCGACGGCGGCGGCGCCAACGACAGCACGCGCCGCTCGCGCTCGGCGAGGATCGCCTCGATGCACGCGTCACTCGTCGCGACCCGCTCGAGGCGACCCAGCTCGGGCGCAGGCGCGCGTCCGAGCGTCGAGCGTCGTCCGCTCCGCTCGCGCGAGAGCACGCTCGGCCGGTCCGGCAGTCGGCATCCCTCGGCAGAGGGTGTCGACCCTGCACGTCGAGCGTCGCTTCCGCTCGCAAGCCGGGTCGGCCGCATTGGCTCGCTCGACGGCTCGGCGGGCTCGGTGCCAGTGCGGCGAGCGTCGCGAGGCGGGCCTGCGGTCGGTCCGGCGACGGCGAGGGAGCTGCAGCGCGAGGCGGGAGCGCGACATGCTGCAGATGCACGCGACATCGTCAAGAAGCAGCTCCAGGCGACCTTGCTCGAGTACGCCGACCGAGTGCGTCCCTCTTTTCCTCCCTCTTTCCCTTTCTCGTCCCGGCCTCTCTCGCTCACGTTCTTCCACGTGTCACAGGGAGACGCGCAGCTGTGCGCCACCGTCTGCTGTGTCCTGCGCGACAAGGACCTCGAGGTCGAGCCGCTGTGGACCGCGCGAGTAATCAAGACCTACATCGGTCCGTCCCTTCTCTCTCTTTTTAGCCCAAGACTCTCACTTTGACACCTCATTCCCTCACAGATCTGCTACGTCGCCTGCGGCTACACGTTCCGGCTGCACAGGTGAACAAGTACTGCGGCGTCGAGTCGCTGCAGGCCCTCACCCAGGTCCGCACCCTCTCTCTCTCGTCCTCGTCGCTGCGGCTCGTCCCTGACTCGGTTCCTCGTGCGCAGAACACGGTCGTCATCCACGTCGCGTGCGGCTCTTGCGGCAAGGCGGTGGACCAGCCGCCGTTTGGCCACTGCTCGCGCTGCTCGTCCCAGGTCACCAAGTGCTGCGTCTGGTGCGCCCCCTCTCCCTCTCCCACTCCTCGCGCAACTTGGCCGCCTCACTGACGCTCTCGATCGTCGCAGTCACCTCGCTGTACGGTCGCTGTACGTCTTGTGCGCGGCGTGCGGCCATGGCGCCCACGCGTCGTGCCTCGAGTCGCTCGCCCAGTCGATCTCGAACGGCCTCACCTCGTCGGGCCCGCACACGCCGCACGACGCGTCCTACCCGTCGACGCCTGGGATCGCGACGCCACTGCGCTCGTGGCTGTGGGGCGAGGAGCCGGACGACGGGACGTCGCCGCTGGCCGGCGACGAGCCGGCAGCGTTCGCGAGGCACCTGCGCGACTTGGTGTCGAGCTGTCCGGCGGCGTGCGGGTGTCGGTCGTGCAGCCTCATGGCCGGCATCTTCTGACTCGTGCTCGTCATCGTTGTGGCACCCTCCTTTGCCAGTAGAGCTTTTCGCAACGCAGCCGATTTCTCCCTCGCGCTCGCCTTCCTCTCTTTCGAGAGCGTCTGTCAGATATGTGCTCGCAAGATCTTCCGCATCGTGCTTCTGCAGCGCGAGCGCATCGAAAGGGCAAGTTCCGAGAGCGAGTTTGTCACGTCGCGTGGACCTTCTCGCTCGACGCAAAACGTCGCACGACGTCGGACGACGAGAGGGACCGCTCGGAGGAGCTCTGCTCGTCCGCGACCGTGGTTCCGAGCGGCGATCGCGAGCAGATTCTGCGTGGTTTCCTCGCCTGGCAAAGGCGCGGAACATGCCGCGAGACTGTGGCAACCGCAGGGTGCGCGTTGCACTGCCCACCTCTCGGCTCGCGAGCGGAGCCGCGCTAAGGATCCGCAGCAATGGGGACGAGCGAGGCAGACGAGCAGTCTCACCTCGAGCTGCGAGTGTGGTTACGACACGAACGAGGTCGAGCGTCCCTCTCGCAACGGCTCTGCAGGAAGCGTCGAGGAAGAGAAGGTCGTTTGAGAAGAGGCTCGAGCGGAAAGAGGCTTGCGCGCCACAGCCGCCAGCGCTCAGGCCGCCCACCGACGCAGCGTCGGCTCGAGCAAGGTTGTCGGCCGGCAGTCGTCCGCATCGCAGTGCAATTAAGCAGCAGGGGCGCAGCCATGTGCGTCGAGCAAGCGTGATTCTTCGACGTTCGACCATCTCGCGCTCAGGGCGCAACTTGTCAAGGGAGCTTCACCGCGCCGCGCACATGTACCGACTGGTTTGCGATCTTGGCCGGGGACGCCCCCTTTTACGCAGGACTGGGACACGTCGGGCGAGCAGTACGAAACCGGCCGCTCGCACCGGACTTGCCGCTCTCGCAGAGTTTCGAGCGCGCGAAGGAGCGGCGGAAGGGAGGCGCTGGCGCTCTCTTTCGTGCCGCGAACGCCATGCGGACAACCGTCTCTCAGGCGAGGAGAGAGGAGCGGAGGAGAGCGTCAAGCGCGAGCCGCGCAGGAGCAGCGTTACGAAAGATTGTGGCGCCGACTTGGGAGAGCCAATCTCGCGCACGGTCCGATCGACCCTTGGGCGCGAGAATTGAACGCGCAGGAACGCGCGTTCCGTCGGTGCCTCGTGGCCACTCGCTCGGACTGGAGAGAAAGGTGGAGACGGGCGCGGAGTGGACTAAGGTGTCTCGCCACGATCGCTTTCGGCCAAAGTCGCCGTCGGGCAGCAGCACCCTCTTCTCGCCAGCTCGGTTCGTTCGGCCGACGGCAAAGGGTCACACGCCCAGCGCAGCGGTCGCCCTGCGCACCGTTCGCCGCGCTCCACTCGCCCATGCTCGAGCCCGACCAAGCTGCCGCGATGGAGCGCGAGCGGCAGGCGAGCAGCATCAGCAACAGCGGCACCCGGCACCCGCACCACCAGCTTCTGCAGCAGCCCGGCCCGCCGGACGCACCAACGGCGAGTCTCTGCTCCCTCTCCTCCCGCGCCCCGCTCATCGACTGACGACTGTACCTCTCTCTGTGCCCTCCTTGCAGGTCTACAGCTACGAAGGTGAGCCTGCGCACACACTCTCTTCTCTCTGGGCCTGAGCGCACCGGCTGACCTCGTTCAACAACAAGCAGCACCGTCGTTCGACCCTTCCTCGTCGCATGGAGCGTCGCACAGCTACGCCTCGGGCATGGGTGCGTCGCCTCTCTCTCTCTCGGTCGACTGTACACAGAGCCGGACACTGACTGCCCTCGGCCCTCGCAGCCGCCGCGTACCCGTCGGCGACGACGTGCGACTGCGCCGACTGCTTCTCCGGCGCCGCGCCGTCGTGGGCCCTCGAGCACCCTGTCGAGCAGCACATCTACGAGTCGCCGTACCCGACACCGTACGACCCGTCGCAGGCCGGCGTGCCGTACCAGTTCGAGCCGTCGACGTCGGTCCTCCAGCAGCCGACCTTCGAGTACCGCCCGCAACTCGAGTCGTACGACCTCGCGCCCGCCCAATTCGCCTACGCCCCTCCTCCTGCCCCTCTCCCGTCCCCTCCCGAAGAAGAGGCGCAGTACGCCTCCTTCGCTCGCCCTCGACCCGCTCCCTCGCCATGGACCCAGCCTTTCGCCGTCCCGTCGTCCGCCTCGTTCGTGCCCGCTCCGCCCGGGCCCTCTCGACCACCGCCCTACAAGCCGTACACGCCCTACCGCTTCGAGGAGCCGGCGGCGCCGGTGCCGACCTACCAGCAGGCGCCGTCGACGACCCTCCAGCCCGAGGCGCCTGTCCTCGACCGGCGGCGCAGCAGCGGCCAGAGCAGCGGCGTCTCGACGGTGCCCACGACGTCGAGGTCACGTCGACCGTCGAACCAGTCGACGGGGAGCCCTCGTGGGAGCGAGGGCAGCGGCGGGAGCGATGCCGGGCTCGACGAGCGCACGACGACGCCTTTCATGACCAAGGTGCGCCTCGCCCTTTCTCCTCCGCCCTGGTTGTTCGCAGTCCCTGACCGTATCCTCGTCATCCAGCTCCACTTCCTCGTCAACAACCCCGAGCTCAGCGAGTGGATCCGCTGGTCGGCCGACGGCCGGTCGTTCGTCTTTGCCCAGGGCTCGAAAGCTCTCTCCGAGGCGTTCGCCCGGGTCTTCCGCCACGGCAACGCGCACTCGTTCGTGCGGCAGCTCAACATCTGTGCGTCTCGCCGTGCCCCTCGTCTCGCCTCGACCGCGTGCGACACTGACCTCGCGCGCCCGGACCCACAGACGACTTCAAGCGCCTCTCGTCGCTCGAGCTGCACTCGGCCGTCGAGTCGGTCCCGCACCCGACCTCTCGCCTCACGTCGGCCGACTTTTCGGGCTTCTCGCACCCGCTCTTCTACCGCGACTCGCCGGGCGACGTGTGCGACCTGAGCAAGCTGCGGCCCAAGATGGGCAAAAAGTCGTCGAGCAAGAGCCTCGCGTCCGGGTCGGTGGGCAACCGGGCTCGCACGCTTCGCTCGGACGGCAAGGTCGGCGGCGGCATGACCGGGAGGAAGGTGTGAGGCAGCCACAGCGTCCCTTCTCCTCGCCCTCGATTCGTCTCCCTCCCTCTCGCATCTCCCTTCTCCCCTTGCACTTTCGCAGACACTCTTTCACCTGTTTACACTCCTCCCCCCCTTGTGACTAGATAGTAGACTGGCGGCGCTGGCCGCCGCCTCGGATTCCTCGACGAGGCTCGACCAGCTGCCTGCAGCGCCGACTTGGTTCCTCTCGTTCTCCCTCGCCCGTTCCCGCTTTTCGTGAGGTGCATCTCGAGAGCTCTGACGCGCATCTGAGCGAGAGAGAGCTCGCCGCAAGCGCGAGAAGAGGCGGACCCTTGGACCTCACACCTCGGTCAACTCGCTCGCTCACTCGCTCTCCCACGCTCCTCCCTTCCCCCGCTGAAGGTCTCGAGCTAGCTCGACAGCATCATGCCGCGTGCCAGCAAGACCGCCACGCGCACGCGCGCCGCCGTGAGCCCCTCGTTCGACGGCGACGACGCGCCGCACGCCGACCAAGTCGATGAGCCTCAGCCCAAGCCCAAGAAGGCGCGCACGGCAGGCGCCCGCGTCAAGGGTCGTCGAGGCGCCATGTCGGCCTTCACCAACATCCCGCTCGACCTCCTGTACGACGTGAGCCCGCCGTTCTCCTCGCCTCGCCCCTCCTTTCACCAACTCGTCGCGCTGACACGCGCGTGCATGTCGACCCGCAGATCTGCGCCAACCTCGAGCCTCGCGACCTGCTCGCCCTGTCGACCACGTCCAAGGTCTTCCGCTCGGTCGTCACGGGCGCGGCGTCGGCCCCGCTGTGGGTCGCCGCTCGCAAGCGAGTCGGCCTGCCCGAACTCGCGCACCCGATGACGGACCTGCAGTACGCGCACTTGCTCTTTGGCAAGGGCTGCTCATGTGCGTCGCCTTGTTCCCCCCCTCTCTCGTCGCGAGCTGGCGGCTGCCGGCGAGTCAGAGAGCTCACGCCCGTCCCCTCTCGCCGTCATAGTCTGTACGCGCAAGAACGCCGGCAAGCCCGAGGTCTTCTACCGTGCGAGGATCTGCACGGCCTGCATGAAGGACAAGTGCGTCGCAGCTCTCGTCCCTCTCGCGCCCCTTGTCGCGCTCGCACTGACTCGGACCCTCGACCAGGTTCGCCGATACCATCTCGGACCAAGGAGTGAGGGCGTTCGCCGAGGCGTTCAAGGACCACAAGAAGATGCACCCGTTCACGCTCCTCGTCGCAAATCAAACAGCTGGTGCGTCCTCGACCTCTCTTTCCTTCGTCGTCGGCTCGTCACTGACGAGCGTTCTCCTCGTACAGTCGAGCCTCGTCGCGATGTGCCGCATTACCGCCTCGAGGAGGTCATCCGTGTCAGCGCCGATCTGCATAGCCGGTTCCCCGAGTCGTCCTTCAGCTCGAGCCTTGGACATGGCTCCGACAGCTTCTTCTTCATCTTCACCCGCACAAGCGGCAAGCGTCGGTCGCAGGCGATCCATACGGAGGTCACGGAGAAGAGCACGCCGTTCGAGCGGTGGTGGTTCGCCGAGCGCGAGGACAAGTTCTGGGCGCAGCAGGAGGTGCGTCGGCGTCTCTCTCCGCCCTGCATGTGCCCGATCAAGCGGTACTTACTCTTTCTCTCCCGTGCGCAGGACGGCTTCAAGCTGAGCGAGTGGATCATCAAGCAGAAGATCGCCCAGGCCGTGACCAAGGAGGACCTGCGCAAAGCGCGTCGGGAAGAGTCCGTCCCTCTCCCTTTTACCTCGACAAGTGCCGGTGACGGACAGTCGGCCGCAGCATCAGAATGCGACAGCTGACCCTACTTGTCGGACAGAATCCGCCGCCGCTTCAAGGACCAAGGGTTCCAGCCCGACGAGTGCGTGGCCGCATCCTCCCTCCTCCCTCCTCTCGTTCGCCCGGGCCTGACACTCTGTGCCTCGCAGGTTCAACTTGGACTTTCACCGCCACTCGCTCTTCAACAAGCCCGAGCTCCTCACCGAGCGCACCTGGACGACGGTCGAGGCGGCGCTCAAGCCCATCCTGCTCGCCTCGCGTTCGACTTGCCGGCGCCGCTTCTTCCAGGAGCAGCTCGCGACCTACCAGGTCCAACCCGTCGCGAGCCTCCTCGCCGCCTACTATCCCAGCTCCGCCACCGTCTTGTCGGCGCTGCCGACTTGGCAGGCCGCCTGCAACGTCGACGGGTTCGTCGAGCTCGACGAGCTGTGGGCGTCGCACAAGGACGCCATCGTCGGCGAGCTCGACGTGCTCGTGCGCAGCCGCATCGAGGGCATGTTGCGGGCCGTCGGCAAGGCCCACGCCGACGCCGTCTCTGCGCAGGAGCGCGGCGAGGCCGACGAGCTCGTGCCCGACGCCGAGCCCGCCAGCGTCGAGGTGCCGGCCCTCCCGGCCTTGATGCCTCGCTCGGACGACGAGCCCGTCACCGCGACGGACGCCCAGCTCGTCGCCTTCCTCGCCGACGACCCGCTGTCCAAGTTCGTCAACTCGTGCTGCACCATCGTCCGCGACGGCAGTTCGGCCCTCAAGCACGTGGCGTCCAGCACCTGCGCTGTGTTCAAGCGCGTCGAGGCCACGGAATGGGCCGTGTGCGGCGGCGGCGGGCCCGGCAACCTCGAGATCGACGGCAAGATCCTCATCCGGCTCCTGTACCTCCGGCGCCTGCTCGACTCGACCCAGCTCGTCCCGCAAGACGCCGAGATCGAGAAGGCCATCATGACGCACAAGCTCGACGCGATCTATCCGCGCGTCGAGGACCGCATGACCAAGGTGCCCAAGTGCAACTGCGGCCTGTACAGCGCGACCACCGCCAAGGACCTGCTCCCTCAGATTGTACGTCCCCCCCCCCCCCCCGATCTCGGCGTCTTGCGGGACGAGCTGGGTCGAGTCGAGCAGGCGCCGGAGGTACAGGAGCCGGATGAGGATCTTGCCGTCGATCTCGAGCTCGAGCGTCTTGACGATGGCGAGCGGCGTGCACGGCAGGAAGACGCCTGTCGCTCTGCTTTGCAGACGTCTGTCGGTGCCGCTAGAGTCACGTACCGGTGCAGCGACTTCGTTCCCGAGCCTGAGCGAGGGACGAGCACGAGAGACTTCTCTCATCTCTCGCTGTCTCTCGGATTCGCAGCGAA
>NW_017264928.1:709977-719444 GCF_001329695.1 Rhodotorula graminis WP1 | reverse complement strand
CCCCCCCCCCCCCCCCGCCGCCCCCTTTCTCTCCGGCCTTTACAAGCGCAGCTGCACGATGCGCGGAACCTGACCTCGTTCGGCTACGGCGCCTTCCCGCCCATCGCAGTACCACCACATCGCCAAGTCGGGCCCAGACCCCGTCGAGCACACGGTCACCGTCAACGTCGAGTACACGCGCACGTTCCTGCGGGCCCTGTACCGCGCCGAGGTCGCTGCGGGCGTGCTGCGCCCGCTCGGGAGCGAGGGCATGTGGTGGGACGACTCGGACTCGGACCGCGAGGACTACGGGTCCGACAGTGAGGCTGGCTATCCCAGCATCAGGGACGACTGCTGCGTCATGTGAGCGGGACGGGCGACCCTCGTCGGCCTCGACGAGCTTGAGAAGGTCGAGCAGGAGCGTGCTTGCGCAGCGAGGGACCCACGGCGGCGGTTGGCCGTCTTGTTCTAGTTCGTAGCTTTTTCGCTTGATGCATCTTTGTGTTCTCCCTCGTCGTGCGCGCTCGTCACTGCTCGCGAGAGCGCTCTCGAGCGTTGAGAGCTGGCTCGAGGAACTCGCGGGCCCGTGCGTCGAGGGAACGAGAACGACTGGATGCAGCTTCTAGGGCTACAGCTATCTACAGATCGACACCGAGAGGGACAGAGATACTAACACGCCATCCTCCACGGTCTAAGGCCGAGCCCGCCGCCGCCTCTGCTCGAGCCAGCGCTCGCTCCTCTCCTCCCGGCTCACCTCGCCGCGCCAGCTCCACCGCTCCCCTTTCGGTCCCTCGCGCGCTCCCACCCGTCCTCCTCGAGCCCGAGCTCGTCCCCTCCCGCCTTGGACCTGCTGCGCCCCCTCTGCAGCCCGAGCTCGACCGCCGCAAGCCGCTCGTACCCGTCCCTCGCGCTGCTCACCTGGGCCCTCGCGAGCTCCGTCCCCTCGCCGCCTGCCGCCGCCGCGTCGACGCCCGCACCCACACCCGCACCCGCACTCGATGCGGCCGCCGAGCCGCCCTTGCGCTCGAGGGCGACGCGCGCGGCGCCGAGGACGATGATGAGCGCGCCGAGGAGGGACCACGCGTCGGGCGTCTTGTTGAACGCGATGCGCTCGATCGCGAGGGTGAACAGGAGGCCGGAATCTGTGCGAGGGGAGGCGGACCGGCGAGGTCAGTCACCGTGCGCGTGCGAGGAGGAGAGGAGGGAAAGAGGAGGAAGGACGGGGCGACGCACAGGACGCGAGGGCGCCTCGGCCGGCCTTTTCGAGTACGAGGCCGCGTGTCGTCAAGGCCTGGGCGGCGAACCCGAGGACGCCGATCGGGAGGAGGAGGCCGAAGAAGCGCGGCGAGAGGCTGAAGACGGGCGGCGCGTCGAAAACGAACGGGTACAGGGCGCTGACGAGGACCTGTTGGTGGTCGACGATGTTCGGGAGGTAGAAGGAGGAGGCGAGGAGAGTCGAGGAGGATGAGGGGGGAGAGGGGAAGAGAGGGAGGGAAAGAAGAGGAACGTGCGTCAGTACGCCGATCCTTGCGACGGGTCGAGGGGACGAGCGGGACGCACCGAGTAGATACAGAAGTACGATATGCTGTGCAACGGGCTCGCACGGGTGCCGATGAACCGAATGATGATGGCGACGAGCGACGACGTGAAGCACCCGGCGAGGACGAGGCAGATGGCAAAGCTGCGCTGCTCGGCCGTCACCTTGTGGCCCGGGATGTCCTCGGTGAGGGTCCGCGACGGGAAGAGGAACGTCGGCTTGGCGATAAAGACGGTGCCGGACAGGGACGCGAGGCCGACGAGGGCCTCGAGGCGCGAGTAGGGCTCGCGCAGGAGGACCCAGCCGAGGATGCCGACGAGGATAGGCGACAGGAAGAAGAGCGTCGAGGCGTCGCTCATGGCGAGGTACTGCAGGGCAGCGTAGTTGGTGTACAGCCTGTGCGGGAAGGAAGAATCAGAGCTGCGGCGCGGCAAGGGAGAGGAACGGCGGCACAAGACGCACCCGAAGAAGCCGACGAAGCCTCGTAGCGCAAGGAGCAGGCGTACTCCTGGCGGACCGAGGAACGGGTTCGGGTCGCCCGTACTGCGCAGGTCTGCGAGCGCGAGAGAAAGTCAGTCTCGGGAAGAGCGGCGGCCGAGGGGAAGGGGACGCACACGTGTAGCAGCCGACCCAGGTCATGGCCATGCGGATCAAGATGAGCTGCACGAGTCGAGCAAGTCAGGACGAAAGGCTTGAACTGCGCGACGACGCACTCCAGAGAAAGAGAGAGACTTGCCTCCCAGACGGGCACTTGAACGTCTCGCTCGAGGAGCTTGACGCACATGTTGATGAGCGAGAAGCCGAGCTGCGCCGTCGCGATGAGAAGGAGGCCTGTGTCGCACGCAGGAGAAGTGAGCGTGCCGAAGTGAGGAGGAAGGAAGAAAGAGAGAGCGAACGGACCCTCGTTTCGCCGCACGACGCCTCGCACCGCGCCCGTCCTCCTCGTCCACTCTGCGCGCGCCTGCTCGACAAAGCCGCCGTCTGCGCCGTCGTACGCGCTCACGCGCCGATGTCGCTCGGGCGCGAACGAGGTCGGCGCGTTGTCGAGGAGGCCTGCAACCGAATCGCGAGGGCGGTGGCCCTCGCGAAAGGGCGGGATCGGTGCGGGCTTGTGGACGAGGTGGGGGTCGTCGTCGTCGCCGCCGTCGTCGTCTTGGTCGGACGCATAGTCGGCGGGAGATCGGATCGGGCGCGAGGCGAGGGTTGATGAGGTCGACGAGCCGACGGCGGCGACGGTGGGGAGAACGGCGACGAGCGGGAGTGCGGCTGGCGCAGCTTGTGCGGCCGGTCCCGTAGCCAGCTTTGGCTCTGCAGAGCTCATCGAGGCGACAGTCGAGGCGAGGGACGAGGCGAGGGGTCGACTCGGACGAGGAGCCGGTTCTGCCGGCGGCACGCTCGCACTCGCTCTCGCACCTCACAGACTGGGCCGTGCTGCCTGTACAGCTACTGCTGTCCTCTATCCAACTGTCCCACGCCACCTCGCCCGTTCAACAGTGCGTCCCTCGTCCCTCCAAGCACGCTCCCCCCCCCCCACCTCGACCCGAGCTGACCCTCGCCTCGCGCCCACACAGCCACGCGACCACCATGAGCGACGACGACAGCGATACCTGGAACCCGCTCGAGGACGACGACGACCCGTGCGACTGGACCGGCGACCTCGACCTCGACTCGGACCAACTCGACGACGACGACGTCGACGACGACGAGCTGGCACCTCTCGCCGAGTTCCGCCAGCTGTGGACCGAGCAGCTGTCGCAAGAGCAACATCAAGGGCCGCAGCACACGCCAGCGCCCTCTGGTCCTCGTCCAGCTCGGCACTTCCATCCCGTCCTGTCCAACCCGGACCTCGTCGACCTCATCTGCGCACATCCAGAGCTCAGCTTGCGCGACCTGCGCTCCCTCGCCCTCGTCGACACGGTCGTCGGCGCCGTCGCCCGCCGCCGCCTCTTCCGCACCGTCTCGATCTCGACCCCGACCCGCGCCCACGAGTACCTCGCCCTCTCGCGCGCGTCGTCCCTCCCGCCGCCCTCGACCCTCGACGTCTCGCTCGCCGACTACCGCTCCATCCTCGCCGAGACCGAGGCGTTCCAGGTCCTGGTCGCGTGGAAGGGCGTCAAGGAGGACCGACAGAACTTCGAGTGGTACTACGACGGCGCCGGCCGCTCGGTGCGGCGCCAGCCGTGGCTCAACGACCTGTACCGCAAACTAGGCGAGGACGCACCTCCCGAGCGACTCGAGGCGGCCAGGCGTGCGCAGCAGCGGGCCTGGGCGCGTCGAGTCATCGAGGCGCCCCCGGCCGACAAGTGCGAGGCCGACCTGCCCGGCGGGCCGATGCTCAAGGAGCAGGTCTGCGACAAGGTCGTCGGCAGCGTCTTCCAGACCTGGCCGTTCACGCCTCGCGCCGACGCGACGGCCGTCGGACCCGACCTCGCCGACCTCTTCCGCCTCTCGCAGAAGCGGCTCACCCTCAGCCACCCTCTCTCGCACTACGTCACGCCGCTCGCGCCCATCCTCGCGTCCACCTCGACTCTCGAGCACCTGCACATCGTCGGCGCCGAGTACGAGCACGGCGACACGGTCGACCCGTCGTTCTGCGGCGGCCCGTGCGTCGTCCAGGTCAACGCGAGCCACCGCGGCTTCGTCGGCGCGCCGAGCCGGCTCGTGTCGGTCGAGCTCGAGTCGCTGCAGCTCGCCGTGCTCGACGTTGCGAGTGCGGGCGACGCGAGCGGCGACGGCCAGGACGAGGGCGAGCGCGAGTGGGGGCCCGAGCGCGTGCACCTCGAGCACGTCGTCGCCCGCCCGCAGACGGCGACGGCTCGTGCGAGGCCACCGCCGCCGCTCCGCTTCTGGCGGTCGGAGGCCGACCAGTACAGTCACGACGACGAGCTAGAGCCCTTGCGCACCCGGTTCCTCTGCCTCGACCTGTTCACGTTCCTCGGTCGGCCGGCCCTCACCTCGCTCCGCCTCGTCGACGTGCACGGCGTCATCCCGTCGACGATCTACCTCGCCGTGCAGCGCAGCGGTGCCTCGCTGCGTCACCTCGAGCTCGTCGACGTCAACTCGAAGGCGACGGCGCAGGAGGGCTGGGACCGGCAGCCGTACGTGCCCATCGTCAAGCACGTGTTCCGCATTGCATCCAGCGATGCCTCGAGCTCGCCCTCCTCGCCCCTCGGCGCCTTCGCCACCGACTCGGCCGCCCTCGACGCCGTCATTGCCGAGCGCACGCACCTCCCCTCTCCTCCCCTCGCACCTCTGCACCCCTCTCAGCGCACCCACGCCGCCTCGTCCCTCCCCTCCCTCTCGCTCGCGTCCGCCCTGCGCCACTGCACCTCTCTCCGCACCCTTCGCCTCACGTCCACGACTTTCGCCCTCCCGCCCGCCGAGCCGTCGTACCCGCCCGACCTCCTCGACGCGCTCCTCGCGGCGCACCCGCCGCTCGAGCTCCTCCTCTGGCGCGTCGGCGTACCTGACGGCCGCACGAGCGCCGGCGAGTGGGCCCGCTTTGCCGAGCGGCTCGAGTCGCTCTCGGGCGAGCTCGGGACGCTCGACGTCGGCGAGAGCGAGGTGTGGATGGCGCTCAAGCGGCCGGCGCGTGGGTCGGGCGCGAGGGACGAGGCGTGCGGCGTCATGTAGCAGGCAGGCGAGGAGAGGGGCGTCGAGCTTGCAGTGCGAGTCAATCGGGCGCGCTTTCGTCGCTCTCGAGACGACGGACGAGGAGAAGGTGGGCGAGAGATGCGAGTTGCGAGGGGGGGAGAGCTACAGGATCAACAGGAGGGAGAGGAGAGACTTCTGGAGAGGCGCGCCGAGAGCGCGAGGAGGAACTAGACCGACGTCGCCTGCTGGACCTCGCTCGACTCGACCGCAGCGACCGGCTCCGCCTTCTCAGCCGCGCCCTCGCCCTCAGCGACGACGAGCCCGGCCTCCTCGTCCACCTCGACCTGCCGTGCCGCCGCGTCCGTGTCGATGCGGGCGAGGACGTCGCCTGCCGAGGCCGACGAGGCCCGAGCGTCCTCGCCGACGGCGGCGGGCACGAGCGGGTGCGGCGTCGCCCACCTCGCGTTGTCGAGCCTCCTCGGCCCGGCCTTTGCGCCCTCGACGTCGTCCCAGCTCGCGAGGTACTCGTCGCGCGCGATGCCCTCCCAGCACGTGCTCGCCTCGTCGAGCCAGCTCACCTCGGCCCACCCCCTCTCTGGCGCGGTCGTCGACTCGCCGAGCCCCTCGCCCTCGATGCCGCGCCCCCTGTCCTCGGGCCCCATGCGCAGGCCCATGAGGCCGCCGCCGTAGCCGTCGAGCTTGAGGATGAGCTCGCGCGTGACGCTCTGGATGCGGTTGGCGCGCATGCGCAGCAGGCGGCGGAACAGGGCGGGCCCGTCCTTGCGGTCCTCGTTCGGGATCGAGGCTATGAAGGACAGGCCGCGCGCGTGGCCGTTCGACAGGCGCGCGAGCGTCGCCGCGAGGGGTCGGGTCGGGAGCGTGACGGTGAGGAGGGGGACGACGAGCGGCGGCGAGGTGTAAGGGGGCCCGGGGCGTGTGTAGTCGGTGACGGGAGGGAGGAGGCGCGCGCTCGTCGAGGCGATGAGGGCGTCGAGCTCGGCGAGGGTGCGGCCCTGGGCCGAGACGGCGTCGGCGGGCGCGCTCGAGGACGGCGCGTCGGCCTCGAGGTCGGCGGCGCGCAGCGTGCGGGCGCGCTCCTTGAGGAGCGCGTGGAGGAGCTTGCTCGCCGGGCGGTTGAGGAGGGACCGGTCCTCGGGCGAGCCGGGAAATACGGCCTGGTCGAGGTACTCCTTGCTGTCGCCGAGGCACGCCCAGTGGGCCGGCGTCACGACAGGTTGCCGCGGTTGGCCGTGGCGCAGCTTGACGAGCTCGGTCTTTTCCTCCTTCCACGTGCCGTAGTTGAGGGCGCGGAACCGATCCTCGAGCTCGCTCTCGCGGCAGTAGCCCGAGAAGCACTCGCGGCGCGTCTGGCGGCCGTGGCCCCACCGTACTGGGTACCGCGTCACGGCGAGGTAGACGACGTGCGGCTCGTACGCCTCGGCGGCGGGGCGGATGCGGTTCGGGCCGACGCGCACGTCGCGCGAGTCCTTGGGCTTGCGCGTCGGGTCGAGGGTCGTCAGGAACTGGAGGTGCCGCGGCTGCGTGAAGCCGCCCATGTCTGCGCGCGAGTGGGAGAGGTTAGCTGGCGCTTGTGAGAGGTCCGTGGGAGAGAGAGAGAGAGAGAGAGGGACGGACAGGTCTTGGTCTCGGTGAGCTGGGCCGTGAGGTCCTTGCGCTCGAGGCGCTCGGCGCGCAGAACGCGGGTCTTGTGGTACCGCTCGAGGTCCTCGGGCGACGGCTGCGGGTGCACGATGTCCTTCTGCTGCTTGGGCCGCCTTGGCTTGGCTCGAGCAGGGTCGCCCGACTCGCGGCGAGGGGCCGACCAGGACGACGACGACGACGACGACGACGGGTGGTCGCGGTCGCCACGGGCGTAGTGCGGTACGATGCGGCCGTCCCTGACCCTCGAGGTAGGGCGGCGAGCGTCGGCGTCGTCGTCCCAGGAAGCTTGCGGCCGCGAGGCGAACGAGCGGCGAGGGTCGGCCGCGATGGCTCGTGAGGTGGATGCGACGGCTGCGCTCTTGAGCAGAGGCCGCAGGGTGGGTGCGGTGCGCAGCATGGCTCTCAAGGGGCGAGAGAGCGCTGTTGCCGAGAGCAGGGGAAGCGAGCTCTCTCGCGGCCGCGGCGTTGATCGAGGAGGACAGAGATGAGAACGCGACTCGCTCAGGTGCGTTTCCTGCGAGGTGGGAGCGGTCTACGAAGTGTAATGCATAGCTCTGTCGCGCAGGTAGCTCCCCCCAGAGGCGAGCGAATCGAGGCGGACCTCCGCGGTTTCGCAGGACCAAGTCGCGCTCACCTCGACCCGCTCCCACTCGCACCCTCGAGCCTGATCCGCCTCGAGACGCGCCCAATCAGCCACACCAAGCTCTAGCCTCGAGCACACGCGCGCACCTCGTCGTCCGCCAGCGCCCTCGCCTCTCCCACCCGCCCCTCCCCGTCACCCCACCTCGAGCCCGCCCACCGTCCAGCATGAGCTACAACCCGCACACGTCCAGCTCCAACCTCCTCGGATCCCTCGAGGGCAACATCACGGCCGACGACGAGTCGGCCGCCGAGGAGGGTCGCGCCCGCTCCAACAAGCCCGCGTCCCAGCAACCGCTCCTCCCGACCTACACCACCTCGAGCGCACCGCCCGAGCAGCGCGGCAGCGTCCCCGTCACCAACGGCATCAGCTCGACCGACGCCGCCGGCGACAGCATCTGGAGCCAGTCGGCCCACCCGGTCGCCCTCTTCTTCCTGTACGCGTTCCGGTGCGCCGCCATTGCCACCTACCTCCTCTGCGGCTTCTTCGTGTCGTCCTACGTCTTCTCGGTGCGTCCCTCTTTCCCCTACCTCCTCCGGCACCAAGGCACTGACACCGCGCCCGCGCACAGACGGTCCTCGTCGTCGTCCTCCTCTCGCTCGA
This sequence comes from Rhodotorula graminis WP1, assembly GCF_001329695.1. Taxonomy (NCBI): domain Eukaryota; kingdom Fungi; phylum Basidiomycota; class Microbotryomycetes; order Sporidiobolales; family Sporidiobolaceae; genus Rhodotorula; species Rhodotorula graminis. The sequence continues at coordinate 711,429 of NW_017264928.1, read as the reverse complement.
CTTCTGGACGGTGCGCAACGTGTCGGGCCGGGTCCTCGTCGGCCTGCGCTTCTGGAACCAGGTCGACGACGACGGCACGTCGTTCTGGGTGTTTGAGAGCCGCAGTGTGCGTCCTGCCGCCCTCTCCCTTCGTCTGCTCGTGCGGCGCATTCTTCGTCGAGCTGACTATGTGAGATTGGTGGCGAAACGTACAGCCCGAGCAGCCGGCAAACGCGGTCGACGCCAAGATGTTCTGGATCGCCATGTACTCGGTGCGTCTCGCTTCGCTACGTGCGAGAGAGGCGGACCATGCGTCGAGCGTGCCGGGCGCCCAAGCCGGCTCGTCTCGACTCTACGCTGTCCTGCCGACCGCATGTGTTGACTCGAGCACCTCCTCGCGCAGTTCCCGGCGGCGTGGATCCTGCTCCTGTTCGTCGGCCTCCTCAAGTTCAACATCTCGTTCCTCCCCATCGTCATGCTCGCCCTCGTCTTCAACGTCACCAACACGATCGGCTACACGTACGGTGCGCCCGGTCTCTCTCTCTCTCTCGTGTCCGTCTCGACGAATGCCCTGACGTTCTGCCCTCGCCTTGCTCCTCGAACGCACCTTTCCCGAACGCGCCTCGACCTCGTCCTCCCTCCTCGTCTCGGCTTTCCTTCTACAGCGGTACGTCCTCTCTCTCCTGACTCGGCGACCCTCTCGCGGCAGAGGAACGTCTCACTGACTCTCGCCATTCGCCGCTCGCAGGACCGCGACGCCAAGCGGCGGTGGGCGACGGGCATGGCGGCGCAGGGCATGCTGGGCCAGATGGGCGGCATCGGCGGGAGCCTCCTGAGCGGTATCGCGACGACGGCGTACCGCAAGTTCCTCGGCTGAGGAACAAGGGGGCGAGAGGGGGCAATGCAGGCTCGGTCCAAAGGTCAAAACGCGAGAGAGCGGGAGAAAGAGAGAGCGGATACGGGCTCCTCGCGCGAAAGCAATGGTGGGGCGTGTGCCGCACGTCGACGAGAGCTTGGCGAGGTGGTTCTGGGGTGATCTGAGGTCGAGGTGGGGCAGGTGCAAACTAGCGAGCGGAGGGAGGTGTCGAGACCTCTCTCCCTCCTTCACTTTCGACGGCTCTCGCTGTCGCGCAACAGCCTCTCGCTCTGCGCGACTTGGTCGCAGGGCGTGATCAGCTCACGCACGACAGGATGCGCGGTCTCGATCGAGCTGCAGGGGGGTGGTGAGGGCGCGCAGAGCGTGACTTGAGCAACGGCGGCCTCGTCACCTCTCCGCGCCCGTCGCTGCTTAGACTCACCCCTCACCGCCTCGCCCCCACTCGGCGTCGAGTCGCCCGCCTGAGCACCCAGGGCGCGCTCCCAGCACTCGGTGCACCTCGACGAGGGGCCTGGACCCTCGCCCCGAGCGCCCTCGCGCCCCCCGAGGGTCAGAATGTGACCGTGTAGCACACCCATGAACAAGTTCCAAGCCTG